>NC_133617.1:667370824-667595824 GCF_048593235.1 Sminthopsis crassicaudata
GGAGAGTGATCCCAGATGGGAACCTGCATACAATAGCAAGCTGTTTATGTGGTCCCAAGAGCATAGTATATACTGGGGGCATGCTCAGTGTTTTTGTTACTTAAGGGTATGAGGATATAAAAGGGGAAAAGACCTTGTAATAAATGGATTCTATTTTCCCACCATCCTCAGGAATCCCACCTTACCACTTCTCCATTGAAATGTTATATTTTGGCAGCTAGGTGGCGCAGTGGATAGAGAACCAGCCCTGAATTCAGGAGGACCCAAGTTCAAATCTGGTCTCAGACACTTAACACTTCCTAGCTGTGTGACCCTGGGCAAGTCACTTAACCCCAGCCTCAGAAAAAGAAAAAAAAAAAGATAATTCAGGAGATGTTATATTTTAATTACCCTGGCATAGGGGCTCTAGAAAACATGGTATGTTTTGTCACCCCAAATTGGGGGCTCTAGAAAGCAGGACACAACATTCTTCACTCAGTGTCTGATCAATATGATTCAGCTCTTCTAGTTGCCTTGTCTATTCTTCCCACTCCTGAGTCTTCAGCAGGATGCCTCCTGCAAACAGCTATTAAAAGAGTTATTTCATGCTTAGCTTCTCTACCAGATGTTATTGCCACTATGTATACTAAAAGTCAGTTGGAGACCCTCCTCTCACAGGACCCTGAGTGGCAAGTGCTTCTCACATACACTATTCCTTTTATATCCCTATCTTGTTCTACTTTACCAATTGTGTCTACTGTTTCCTCTTGGTCATTTATTGCCCTCACATAATAAGTTTTTCTCCATTGACACAGGTTCTTCTACATACACAGATGCCAAGAAGAACAATAGAGCTTCCTTGTTCCTTTAAGGCTCATTTTCTCCTTGCTTTTGCAACCTTAGCTGTCCCAGCTTCTCTTAGAACAGACAATAATCCTGCACATGCTGCTTCTGCTCTTGAGCATGGATACTGAGACATCAAAACCTATCTGTAAAAGCAAAAAGGGGGAGTTAACGGCTGAGTGCCACCACTCTCCTCAGGAGCACGAGTAAGACAAGTATTATTCACTTAAAATTGTTTGAACTCTTGATTCTGATGGTGTCTCTGTGGTCGAGTGATTTTTACTCCTCTATTCACTCCAACAGGTATCTAAGTGCTCCACCAGCCATCATAATAACCCCCCAGTGTTGGCTTCACAGGTTATGTGAAAAGATCTGGCTACAGAACAATGGCTCATTCCAGCCATAGTGGAAAGATGGGGGAAAGGGTCTGTTCTTCTCGTTACAGATTTTGGGGACAAGGTAACCATACCCTGGAGAGCATAATGCCCCATTGAGAGTAAAGCAGTGGTTGAGAAACAACCACCATGAAGATCATGCTGGGGCGGCCTGTTCTTTAAAGACACATTCTAAGCCGGGTGTGGTGGCCCAGGCCTATAATGGCTGCTTCCAAGAAAGATGGGGCGGGGAATGCCCTGGAGATGGGGACCAGAGTTACTGTGGTGGAGCTGGAGGCACTAACCTGCCTGAGGAGGGGCAGAATAGCCCAGAGCAGGAGAGGAGCAGTTTGGAGCTCATTGCTGCAGTGGGATCACATACAGGAGTGACTGCCTCACTTCCAGGCTGGGCAACATGGGGCAATCAATGCAAGCAAGAGAGACCAAGAGATGGAAAGATATGTACATAGACATACAGATAAATAGATGGATGACAGGTAGAAGATATACATATATATATAATAGATAGATAGATAGGTAGATAGATGATGGGTAGAAGATAGATAAATAGATGATAGAGATAGACAGAAAGACAGATAGATGATAGAGATGCGAGGATGAATGGATGGAGGCACATGGCAAAATGATAACTAGGAGATAGGCAGGTAGAAGATAGATACAAACATACATAGATATTTAGATACATAGATGACAGAAATTAGAGCGGTGTAAGATAGGCAGGTAGGTAGGTAGGTGGATAGATGGATAGAGAAATGAATAGACAGACAGATAGATGATAGAAGATGAAATATAGATAGATTAGATAGGTAGATAGATGTAGGTATAGATATAAGTAGATATATACACATAGAAAGAGAGAGGTTGGATGGAGAGATGGAGAGAAAGACAGGCAGATACATGATAGATACCAGGATCTGGTAGGATCACATCCATGGATAGTTGCTGCACTTCCAGGCTGGGCAAGATAGGAGCACACAATTTAGATGGACAGAGAGAGAAAGAGAAAGAGAGAGAGATGATTGGAAGGTAGATGATAGATAGATGGATGGATAAAGAGACAGCTAGATAGATGATAGAAGATAGGTAGAAGATAGATGCATAACATAGATAGATAGATATAAATAGAATTCTGATACACAGGTAAAAGTTAGATAGACTGACAGACTGCATTTGATTTGGATGTGACAGTTCCCCTCAGAGCCATCCTTGAACGTCTGAGCCAAGAGAGAAGACACTGATTTAGTAGTTCCCATTCTAGTATCTAAGCAGCAAGTCCCTTTCTGTTTCTTGCTGAATGGGACTGATTGGATGAAGTTTTCTTAATTTATGAGATTAGTTTATGAGACTAGGCCTAAGTCACATGATCCCTATACCCAGAGCCAAAAGATGAGGTCTTGGGCCTCAGATTTCAGGAAGTCACATGATCTCTGGGCCGTGGCCTCTAACCATAGGAAGTGTTGTGACCCACAGGAAGCAGACAACATTGGTGACCATTGGTCAAGGATGGCTACTTCCTTTTAATCTTATCCAATGAAAAGGCTTGGGTCTTATTCTTTTTAATTGAGTGTTCTACTTCCTGCTGGTCAGATCAAGCACATGGCAGGAGCTGGGATGCCTCCTAGGTGTGCTGGGCTCCCTGCAGGGACTAAATAAATGCTTTCTCTGTGTATCTAAAGATGTCTCTGATTAGTTAATTTGGGAAAGGGGGTCTAGCACTCATCCCACACACTGCCATCAGAAAAACACTCTTATTTCCTCTACTTATATGGATCACTTCCTCTCTCTTTGGAGTGTTGAAGCCCTCCCCGACCCTTTCTGTCCCAATCCCTGCCCTTATACTTGTTTGTCCCTTTTCCAAAACAACACTGACATCAGGGCTAATGTCCGCACTTGTGCGTGAATGGGATTTACGGGAGGCAGAGTTACAAAAAGCCTCAGCCTCACTCACTCTTCCTGAGCATTGAAGCTCAGTGGCAGGACGAAAGTCAGGATGGCTGCTGATGGCCCAGGAGGCAGTGCATGACCTTGGTGTCTACAGTGTCTGACCAAGCTCTTAGCTTTCCACAGCCCCTGCTTCAGCCATCTTCATGGACATTGGAACAAATGGGTAGACACCCCCCTAACTTACTAATGGGTTTGGGGATTCTCAGTTACCCTCAATCTGGTTTAGCCTCTCTATGGTTTACCAGTGTGTGGCCCTGCTCCTACCACAGCTCCTTTCCACCACAGTAAAAGACTTGGGTGGAAAAGCAGCCCTGGAGAAGGCTGATAACTCGATTTATTATATCAGCAAAGTGGCAGTGAATAGAATCCTGGACTTGGGATCAGGAAACCTGAGTTTTTTAGTTCTTATTTGTTGTGGGACTTTAAATAATTTATCATCTCAGCCTCAATTTTCTCAGCTGTAAATAAGGGCAGTAATAGCACCTATTTTCCAAGTTTGTAATGAGAAACAAATGGGATAATATATAAAACACTTTGAAAATCTAAGGCACTAAGGAAATACCAATTATTTAGTATACTTTGCTCTTGGCTGAATTAATTGGAGAGTCCTAGAAAGGGTGAGGTAGATTAAATCTGGGACAGAAAGCAAGAAATGTTTGTAGCATTTTGACAGGAACCCAACCTTTGGTTTAGAACTTGCATCCATGGGGAATTTGCCAACCAAAGAGAAGACAAATCTACTGCACCTAACAAGATGAAGCAACTTAACTCAGAAGTCTTTCTTTACCAGCTCTAAATCCACATCATAGTGATAATAGACTTCTGATTCAAACCCAGGTCTTCTGCCTCCATCTGACAGTTGCCTCTCCCCTCTATCCTTTCCTGCTGTACTCCAGGCCTATGATTTCTCAAAATGTGCTCAATAAGATAGGAGGTTCCCTTCTCATGAACTAAGAATTCTTCCTGGTTTTTTTTTTTTTTTGCATAAACATTTGGCATACCTTCTAACTCATTGGGCCTCTTTGTAACCACAGGAAACATGACACTGACCCATGTCACAGACAACAATACATGTGGATGATTGAACTGGGGCAGAGGTTGGAGTAGAGATCAGTTTGTCTAATAGTTAGTCATCCCCTAGGGAGCTAGTGGCATTCCCTGACTTTATTGAGTCCTTATGATTTCTCTTTCATGTTTACCTTTTTATCCTTCTCTTGGGTTTCGTATTTCAAAGTCAAATTTTCATTCAATTCTAGGCTTTTCATCAGGAATGCTTGAAAGTCCTCTATTTCATTGAATATCTATTTTTACCCTGGAAGGATTACACTCAGTTTTATTGAGAAGGATATTCTTGGTTGTAATCCTAGTTCTTTTGCCTTTTGGCTATGATATGGTATTGTATGGTGTGGGAGGTGCCAACCTCACAGAAAATCATTATCATATTTTTAAATTTATATTTTCCAAAAGAATTTTAATAACATATTTATATCAGTTTTTTAACAGTTAAATCTAGAACTCAAAAGAATTAGGGGCAGCTAGGTGGTACAGAGCACCAGCCCTGAATTCAGGAGGACCAGAGTTCAAATCTGGCCTCAGACACTTAACAATTCCTAGCTGTGTGACCCTGAGCAAGTCACTTAACCACTTAACCCCAATTGCCTCAGCAAAAAAAAATTAAAGAAGAGCTCACATTTCTAATATTATGTTCATTTATCTGAACTATCATATTAATGTTAGGCATTATCTTTATACACATTACACATCCAGTAACTAAGGTAATGCTTAAAACCATAAAGCTATCAAGTTTCCATATACATATTTATTCCAATAATTTTATGATATGGGATTCACTATTTCCAACTAATCTATTGCCAAAGATTTTAACAATGACGGTAAATATTCCAATTATGATACTTAGGAAGACTTTGCTTATCAAATTTCTTCTAACACTCTCTAACTTTCTTATTAAGCTATAATTTTTATTACCACTATAGGTCTTTATCTTTCAAATAAAATCTAACCTTCAACTTTATTTAACTTCTATTTATTTTTATATTCCTCTCTTTTCTGGTGATTCAGAAGCCTAAACTTTCTTGCCAGAGTAGTTACTAAAAGTACACTCAGTTACGTTCATTATGAGAGCCATACAGGCAGAGAAAAAATATATAACATGATAATATATAAAATATAATATATATAATAATAACATATAATATGATATATAAAAATATATAAAGAAACATATAAAAGATAAATAAATAAACAAAAATAAAATGTTTAAGATGTGTGATAGGACTTTAGGAAAAAGCTAGTTTGATTTTGAACAGAGATGATATGACAAAAAGAACACAGAGATTCTTCACTTGAAACCTTCCCCTTGCTAAACTCTCTGCTGAAACAGGTAGCAAAAAAGCACACAAAAGCACATATCAATAAACAACAAAGACAGGCTTCTACTCTCAGCAGTCTAGTCACATATACAGAAATACAAACACTACACTTAACATGCCACAAAGATGGACAAAAGGCTGCAGCTGCTTTAAATAATAAGTGTACACAAGAAAATCCTGTCTTGAAATGTAGGGCTGGTTCAATATCAGGAAAACTATTGCCATAATTGACCATATCAATAACAAAACTAACAGAACTCATATGATAATCTCAATAGATATAGAAAAAGCTTTTGATAAATACAGCACCCATTCTTATTAAAAACACAAGAAAGCATAGAAAGGGAGTTTCCCCTACAAGGATGAGCAGCATCTACCTAAAACAATTAGTAAGCATTATTTGTAAAGGAGAGATGCTGGACACATTTCCAGGAAGATCAAGAGCGAAACAAGGATGCCCATTATTAACACTATTATTCAATATTGTGCTAGAAATGTTGGCTTTAGCAATAAGAAAAGAAAAAGAAATGAAAGGAATTAGAATGGGCAATAAGGAGATAGAATTATCACTCTGCAAATGATATAATATACTTAGAGACTCCTAGAGAATCTTCCAAAAACCTACTTGAAACAATTATTAGCTTTAGCAAAGTTGCTGGATATAAAATAAACCCACACAAATCATCAGCATTTCCATATATTACTGACAAAGCCCAGCATCAAGAGATAGAAAAAGAAATTCCATTTAAAATAACTCTAGGTAAAATAAAATATTTGGGCATCTACCTGCCAAAACAAAGTCAAGAACTATATGAATACAATTGCAAAACATTTCTCATGCAAATAAAATCTGTTCACAGCAATTGGAAATATACCATTTGCTTATTGGTAGACTGAGCTAATATAATAAAAATGGCAATTCTATCTAAATTGGTCTATTTGCTGAGTGCCATACAAATCACATTGCCAAAAAATTATTTTATAGAACTAGAAAAAATAACAAAATTCATCTGAAAAAAAAATCAACAACAAAAGATCAAGAATATCAAGGGAATTAATGAAAAAACAAATACACAGAATAGTGGCTTAGCAGTTCCTAACTTAGAACTATATTATAAAACAGTAGTTATCAAAAACATTTGGTACTAATTAAGAAATAGTGTGGTGGATCAATGGAATAAACTAGATACATATCACATAGTAATCAATGATTATAGTAATCTAGTATTTGATAAACCGCAAAATGCCAGCTTCTAAGATTAGAATTCACTATTTGACAAAAATTACCAGGAAAACTGAAAAATAATAACTCGGAAATTTGGCATAGACCTATATCTTACACCCCCTACCAAAATAAGGTGAAAATGTGTATATGACTTGGGCATAAAGGATGATACCATAAGCAAATTAGGAAAACAAGGGGTAGTTTACCTATCAGATCTTTGGAGAAGCATAAAATTTATTATTAAAGAAGAATAAAGAACATTATGAAATACAAAATGGACAATTTAGATTACATTAAACTAAAAAGTTTCTGCACAAAGAAAATCAACAGAAACAAAGTTAAAAGGGAAGTACAAATCTGGAGAAAATAATTTTACAGCCAATATTTCTGATGAAGGCCTCATTTCTAAAATATATGAAGAACTGTTGTCAAATGTGTAAGAATACAAGTCATTCCCCAATTGAAAAATGGTCAAAGGATATGAACAGATAATTTTCAGATAAAGAAATTAAAGTCATCTATAATCATATGAAAAGATACTCTAAATCGCTATTGATTAGAAAAATACAAATTAAAATAAATCTGAGGTAACACCTCACATCTCCCAAATCAGCTAAGATGACAGGAAAAGAGAATGATAAATATTGCAGGGCATATGAGAAAACTGGGACTCTAATACATTGTTGGTGGAACTGCAAAGGGATCCAGCCATTCTGGAGAGCATGGAACTAGTTCAAAGGGCTGTAAAGCTGTGCATACTCTTTGCTCCCATTACCTGAGGAACTATTTTGATTTTCATTTTCTTTCTTTTTGAGATTCCAATTGGCTTAATCCTTCCCAAAGGTGAAATACTTGAGATTTCATCTCCTTTTCAATTTTTAAACACTTTTAATGTTTTCTTGGAATGATGAAAGCTTATATTCTACATCCCTCTTAATGCTTCTACTGGTTAAATGAGTCCCACTCAGGATGTTTGATTTTGGGCTAGCAGGAAGAGGAATATGAAATATGCCTGGCAATGTAGGCTAGTGCTAAATCCTGAAAGATCCTACTTGTCATTCTAAGAGCAGAAGTTTTGTTGTTGTTTTTAAAATTAGAGTCCAGAGGAAACTACAGAAGGTTCTTGAGCAATGGAAAAACTTGTATTTTGAGAGGATTCTTTTGGCTGCAGTGCGGAGGAAAGATAGGAGATCAAGATTGAAAACTAGAAGACTAACTAGAAAAAAATTGCAATGATCCAGGTAAGAAGTGACAGTATTAGATTGGTTTTGTGTGTGTGTGTGTGTGTGTGTGTGTGTGTGTGTGTGTGTGTGTGTGTGTTTGTGTGTGTGTGTAGAAAAGAAAAGATGAAATGTAGATTGTAGACTAAAAAGAACTAGTAAAAATTTTAAAAAATAATTTATTAATTTTATAATTATAATTTTTTTGACAGTACATATGCATGGGTAATTTTTTTTTACATTATCCCTTGCATTCACTTTTCCAAATTTTCCCCTCCCTCCCTCTACTCCCTCCCCTAGGTGACAGGCAATCCTATATATATTAAATGTGTTACAGTATAATCTAGATACAATATATATGTGTAAAACCAAATTTCTTGTTGCACGGTAAGAATTGGATTCCAAAGGTATAAGTAACCTGGGTAGAAAGACAATAGTGCAAATATTTATACTCCTTTCCCAGTGTTCCTTCTCTGAGTGTAGTTGATTCTGTCCATCATTGATCAATTGGAGCTGAATTAGATCTTTTTATGTTGAAGATATCCACTTCCATCAGAATAGATCCTCATACAGTATTGTTGTTGAAGTGTATAGTGATCTCCTGGTTCTGCTCATTTCACTCAAGAACTAGTAAAAATTAAAGAGTGCACATGGGAACTAAGGGAGAGGGAAGGGTCAAGAAGGATTCCAAGATTGCAAACCTACATGCCTGGGGCTGGGGGGGGGGTGGAAATCTTCCACATGAACAGAAGACACTGAAGGAGGGGCAGGTTTAGGGGGGAGACAATTCATTCTGTGGGGCATGTTGCTTTTGAGTTGTTTGAGGGCCATCCAGCTGAACAGGTCTGGCAGGCAGTTGGTGCAGAGCCTGGAGCTCAGAAGAGAAGTCAAGACTAGAGGACATGAGCTCCCTTTGGCTTCACTTTCTCAAGTGAAGCTGCTTAAGTCTCCCCTAAAAATCTAGGGGTATGCCTGGAGAGGCGGGGGTGTCTCTTCTCTAAAGCCTTCTTGCTGCAGCACCCTTCAAGGTAAGTTCTTCTCATCTGTACTGTTAGGTGCTAACCTCAGTTCTATTTAACCACATACATGAAGTTAGCTTTTACCAAGGGATGTTTCCTTTGAAGATACAGCCATAAAAGAAGTATAAACATTTCCCTCCCCCCTGACCCCCCTTACACTTTCCTCTATAGCACTTCAGACTCTCAGAGAACAGGCTCAGACTTCTATTATAGCATTTGTTCCATCAAGTTCACATTTAAATGGAGCATTGCTGCTGGTTAGTCTTCATGTCAAACACTTTCCTTCTCTGTAAAATTATACTCAGTGAATAATTGAGTTCCCCTTAAATGTGATATTTGTTTCTTTCATAGTAGTAAATGCACTTTACCTGATCAAATTATTTTTTCTTTTGGATTTTGCAGCTTACTTTCCCACATGCCAGCCACCTCCCCTCCTGCCTCAGCTACATCGACTGACCTTGGAAACACCAGCATCTATGACTATGACTATCTTGACAGTTTCCTGCATACAGTCTGTAGGAAGGAAGCCATTTTGTCCTTTGGCCAAGTGTTCCTGCCTACCTTCTATTCCCTGGTGTTTATCCTGGGTCTGGGGGGAAACCTTTTCTTCCTCACTGTCCTCCTCTACTCTACCCATAGAAGAGAGGTAACTGAAGTATACCTGCTGAACCTGGTTGTTTCTAACCTCCTCTTTGTGCTGACCTTGCCTTTCTTTGGGGTCTCTGCAGCCTGGCATTGGGTCTTTGGGGAAGCCCTCTGCAAAACCATCTGCACCCTTTACACTGCCAGCTTCTATAGCAGCATCTTCTTTCTTGGCTGCATGAGTCTGGAGAAGTATCTGGATGTTGTCCATGCTCAGACCCACCATCACCTGTGGACCCCAGGAAAGAGCTGGCTCCTTTCAAGTGGGGTATGGGCAGCAGGCCATCTAGTTTGACTTGTAATTGAGCAGGAATCCCCTGTGCAACATCCCTGCAAAGGAGCTGGCCAGTTTTTGATTGCTGACCTTCAGTGACACTGCCCCACCACTCTAGCTCCACTGTATCCAATGCAGCCCATTATAACCCCCCAAAAGTTTAAAGGCTTTTTACCATATTATTCAGATATTATTTACTTTATTTTTATTTAAACCAATCTCTCTACAACTTCTGCCCATCAGCAGGAGAGGATTCACTCAAGGACATTAAGGAAGGGTCAGAGAGGCACATGAAGGAAAAGAAAGTCTTCAGAAGGAAGGTTTAGTCAAGAGTGGTAAAAAGCTACAAACATGAAAGAGGTCTGAGACAAGACAACTGGAGGGGTGATTGGGAAATGCACTAAAGATATCTTTAGTAGGGTGATGAGGACAAAAGCCGTGTTAGAGGAGAGAAGAATCTGGGGAAAGAGTGGGTGGTTCAAAAGGGGAAATTGTGACTGTAGCCCACTGCAGCCTTGATCTTGTGCAAATGTTTTCACCATCAAGCTAGAAGCGTATCCGATATCGGAATTGGACATCATGTATTGGCTGCATGGCACCAATTCCGAACCGCTTCCTATTTACTGAAGGGATCTTCACATCCTGATCAACTAACTCTATGTCATATTGTGTGACCATCAAGAACACAAACATTTTCATTTCATTTAGGGCAAAGAACCTCCCAGGACAGATGGAGGGGCCACCACCCCATGGCAACATGTGTGATTTAAGCCTTCTCCCTTGCTTATAGAAAGCTACTTTTCTGCTTCCATCAGGGTTCAGGAAACGGTCATATTTGAATGTAGTGGGGTCTGGGTAGATTTCTGGATTCATATTGAGGAAAAGGTGGGGGAACATGCAAACTAGATCCCCCTGGCGGACAGCATACTCCCTGCCATCGTCCATTTTCAGGATCATGTCCTGCTTCACAGCCCTGGTCAGGATAGGGGAAACCTTCAGGCGTAATGTCTCCTCCATGACACTGTCCAGCACTGGGGTCTGCTGTAGCATTCTATACTCAACAGTGATGGGCGCCCCACCTGGTCTCATCCCCTGCCCCATTTTCCTGAGGACTCCTTCTGCCTCCTCCCTCACAGCCTTCAGAGCCTCAGGATTCTTCAGAAGGAAGAGGAGGGCCCAGAAGGACACAACACCTGTGTTGCCCTGGGAAGCCCAGAGCAATACCAGATTACACTGGCTCTGTCCTATCTCAGGCACTCCCTTTTCAACCAGCTGCTGCTGAATAGAACGGATCCATCCACTCACATTATCCTTCTCCAGCATCTGCCTTGAAGAAAGAATATCCCAGAAGAAGTATCTGAGTCTCTTGATTTCTTGCTTCTCCTTGGGCAGGATCACAGAGTGAAACATCCGAGGAAAAAGAATGTCAAATTTCCTGAATTCCTCAAAGATTTTCTGGGATTGAAGCAAGTCCTGTGCATGGTCTCTCTTGCCATTAGTAGGTAGATTCCCAAACAAGGCCAGGTAACCAGCTCTAAAGATAGTATTGTAGCAGTATTGAAATAGCCCTTCCTGCTTCCACTCCTGAGGTCCTGCTCTCCTACCAGCATCAGGTTCTAGCATCAGGATCTGCAGGCTATCCATCATGGCCTGGGTCAAACCAACTAAACCATTACCCATCAAGTGCTTTGAGCTGTTATCGATCATCATACTTCTATGATTTTTTGGCACTTGGAACTCAAAGATTTTGAACACCAAATCAGATGCAAACTCAGAAAAGTCCAGCTTGCTTCTGCTTTCCTTCAGAATGGCATCAAAAGATAAAGGATCTGTTACATAGGTGATGTATCTGCCAGCAATATGAATAGTGAAGATGTTCCCATGATGTTCTTGCATCCTCTTTAGGAAACCGGAGGCATCCCTAAATATGTCCATGGCATGGCCCAGCCAGGGGATGAGGCCTTTCTCCAGAGGAGGCTCACTGACTCTCCTCTGGCGGAAGGTTCCCAACCTGTGCAGCACCACCAGGACAGTGGTCACCAGGATTATGAGCACAGAAACCCAGAATGTCATTTTTACAACCCAAGAGATTCGGTTCCAGGCCACTCAGGGTAGAGTTAAAGTGCTCTTTGATGATGAGAGCCTTTTATAATCATAGGAAAGGTCCTTTCTTCCTGTATGTTGTCCTGTGCCTAGGTGGGAATAAGAGATTAATTACATGGAATTAGGCCAGAAAGTAACTGTTGTTACTGTTTTTAGAAGCCTGAGGAAAAGACAAAGGGAAAATAGCCAGAAACGATCAGGAGATATTTGAGTAAGGAAATCAAAATTGTGTTTGCATTGTAGTTCATCTTTAGGGCCCCTGCCAAAAAAAACCTTTAGAAATAGCAAGTACAGATAGATGCAATCCCATATGGACAACGTGAAACCTGTATACAAATTAAATGAATAAACTAATCAAGAAATGAGGGAAGTCATTTAGTGAGGATCAAAATATTTCAATCCAGATCAATGCCCTGTATAAGTCACACAGAGAAGGTCAGTGAGAGCAGTTCCAAGCAGAGGTTGGATAAATGTTGTTGTGTCATCTTTAAACAAATTAATTAAATTAAATTAAAACATTAAATCAGAACAAAATCAGAACAATCAGAACAAAAGGGAAAAACCATAGGAGAGAAAAAAGACAGATAAAAGAAGTGAATATAATGTGTGATGATTTATATTCAGTCTCCCCAGTTCTTTTTTTGGATGCAGATGGTATTTTCCATCCAAAGTCTATTGGGATTGCCTTGGAGTATTGTCTTCTCTAAAAGAATTTCAGCTCAGCCAGTCTCCAAGGAAAATTATTTTGTTGATATTTGGGCACTCAGTGAGTGAGCCAAGCTCTCTGAAGAAGTTAACAGACCAGCAAACCAAGACAAGGATTTGTATAGAGTAAATGATACTAATTACATCACAAGATATATAATGTCTGAAGTTATAGAATATGTATATATATGTATATATATGTATGTATATATATACAGAATTTCTACATTCTGTTATGTGCTTTACATATAACCTGTTGTAGATTTTATATACACACACACACACACACACACACACACACACATATATATATATAAAACATCGGAGGATAAAACTGTGTTTGCATTTACCAGAATGCATACAGAAAAGCCCACTTATGGAGGTATTAATTTCTGGTAAAGACAGTATAATTAATAGAGGTTCACCTAAGGGAAACTGCACAGGAGCCATATTGGCAGAAAGGTTTATTGAGATTTACAAGGCAATGTCCTGTTCTGCATCCTGTTTGTGCATTTTTCTTATTGGCTGATTTTTGTGTTTTGTTTTATGGTAACAGTTATATGGTAAACTGGTGATGTGGTGACAGAATATGCTTGTACATGCCCATTGTCTATTGAAACTCATGATTAATACTGCAGGGCTTGGGGTTGGAGGAAGGTCTGGGCTGAGCTGGTAGCAACAATCAGAATTCCATCACACTTGGGGGTGGCAAAGTAGCTGGACGGACAGCTGGTAAGTCATTTTATTGCAAGGTGTAGCAGGTTCTTCAAAACACCACAGGATTAGAGAGGATTCTGGAAAGTTGGTGAAGTAGGTCAGAAAATTCCAAGCTCTCCAGAATTCCCCCACAAATAAAGTTATACCTCAGTGTAAATTTAGATCAGTGAAAGACAAATAAGAGTTGAAGCAGAATAGTGATACTCTTAGTCTTAGAACAAGCAGAAAAGATCAGAAGAAAAACCCCAGGACTGATAATTAACCTCCAGGATAACTCTACTGAAACAACAAGCTGGGAATCCTGGGACTAATTAGGTTTGAATGTAGCATGAGGCTCAACTACAGGAATATTCATCTCTGGACAGTGTGGGGAGTCTTGGATCTGAGTTAGGAAAGATTGAGGGAACCTCTGCAGATATGGAACCAGGCTCAGCTGTGCTGATGGGACTTGGCTCTAGGCAATAAGGTACCAGCACATTCTGTGAGTGCAGAAGCAGTGAGGCAGGTACACTGATAGCTGTGGGCGCTTACAGGAGGATGGAGTTCTTGGTTTTGAGTTGCAGACCAGAGGGAAGAACTGAAGGAACACCTGTAGCCAGAGGCATCATAACCCTCACCAACTCCTTAAGGACTAAAGATGATTATATTAACAAGTTGTTTGTTTGTTTGTTTGTTTTTTAAATGAGAGACAAAAGAGAAAGAACCCAGCTATACAAACTTACTATGAGATTAGGAAAGACCATGGTTCTTCTTCAAAAGAGGATGGTGAAGTTAAAAAAAAAAAAGCCTCTTCTACCCCTAGAGAATTATGTTAAATGGTTACCTGCCCTAAAAGATTTAATAGGAGAACAAAAACAAACAAAGAAACAAACAACAACAACAACAACAACAACAACAAAAAACACTAACAATCAAATGAGACTCAGGAAAAACTAAAAAAAAAAAAAAAAAAAATCCAAGAAAAATAAGCAGATTGTGAAAAAAAAAATCAATCAACTGAAAAGGAGATCCAGAGTTTTAAAGAAGAAAATGCCTCTGAAAAATTGAATTGGGGAAGAGGAAGCCCAATGAAGTTATAAGACACCAAGAAGTAATAAAACAAAATATAAAGAATGAACTAATCGAACAGAATGTATGACAGACACCTCAAAAAAAAAAAAAAAGAGAGATCTGGAGAACAGATCAAGAAGAGAAACACATAAGAATAATTGGATTACCTGAAAGCTATGACCCTACCTGCCCCCCCCCCAAAATCACCTTTGCTATAAGGAATAAAGAAAATTGTCCTCAAATTATAAAATAAGCAGGGGGTAGGGGGAAGTTGAGTAGTAATAGCAAGGTAAGCTAGCAAGTAAAAGTATAGTAGAAAAGTTAGCAGGCATATAAAAGAATACATAATGCATATATATATGTGTATGTATGCATATATATATGTCCATATATACATATGGAATTATAAACATAAATATATCTCCACTTTACTGTAGCCAGCTTGGGGGAAATGGGGTAAGAAAGAGGAGGAAAGAATAAATTATGGATATTGACAAGGATATGAATAGGCAATTTTCAGATGATGAAATTGAAACTATATACACTCATATGAAAGAGTGTTCCAAATCACTACTGATCAGAGAAATGCAAATTAAGACAACTCTGAGATACCACTACACACCTGTCAGATTGGCTAAGATGACAGGAACAAATAATGATGAATGTTGGAGAGGATGTGGGAAAACTGGGACACTAATACATTGTTGGTGGAGTTGTGAAAGAATCCAACCATTCTGGAGAGCAATTTGGAACCATGCCCAAAAAGTTATCAAACTGTGCATACCCTTTGATCCAGCAGTGCTATTACTGGGCTTATATCCCAAAGAAATACTAAAGAAGGGAAAGGGACCTGTATGTGCCAAAATGTTTGTGGCAGCTATTTTTGTTGTAGCTAGAAACTGGAAAATGAATGGATGTCCATCAATTGGAGAATGGTTGGGTAAATTATGGTATATGAACGTTATGGGATATTATTGCTCTGTAAGAAATGAACAGCATGGTGAATACAGAGAGGTTTGGAGAGACTTGCATGAACTTTTGCTGAGTGAAATGAGCAGAACCAGGAGATCACTATACACTTCAACAACAATTACTAAAATTATATATATATATATATGACAATTTCAAAAATAGAGGGATTGGATATTCTATGTAGTGGTTCATAGTCATCTCCCAAAGTTCTTTTGGTGGATGTAGCTAGTTCAATTCATAACTGCTCTATTGGAACTAATTTGGTTCATCTCATTGTTGAAGAGACCCATGTCCATATCAGAGTTGATTATCATATAGTATTGTTGTTGAAGTATATAATGGTCTCCTGGTCCTGCTCATTTCACTCAGTATCAGTTCATGTAAGTCCCTCCAGGCCTGTCTGAAATCATCCTGCTGGTCATTTCATACAGAACAATAATATTCCACAATATTAATATACCACAATTTATTCAGCCATTCTCGAATGGATGGGCATCCACTCAGTCTCCAGTTTCTGGCCACTACAAAGAGGGCTGCCGCAAACATTCTTGAACATCCAGGTCCCTTTCCTTCTTTAAAATCTCTTTGGATAAGCCCAGTAATAACACTTCTGGATGAAAGGGTATGCACAGTTTGATAACTTTTTGAGCATAGTTCCAAATTGCTCTTCAGAATGGCTGTATGTATTCACAATTCCACCAACAATGTATCAGTGTCCCAGTTTTCCCACCTCCCCTCCAACATTCCACATTGTCTTTTCCCTGTCATTCTAGCCAATCTGACAGGTGTATAGTGGTATCGCAGAATTGTCTTAATTTGCATTTCTCTGATTAATAATGACTTGGAGCATCTTTTCAAATGGCTAGAAATAATTTCAATTTCTTCATCTGATAATTGTCTGTTCATATCCTTTGGCCATTTATCAATTGGAGAATGGCTTGATTTCTTATAAATTAGAGTCAATTCTCTATATATTTTGGAAATGAGGCCTTTATCAGAATCTTTGACTGTAAAAATGTTTTCCCAAATTGTTACTTCCATTCTAATCTTGTTTGCATTAGTTTTGTTTGTACAAAAGCTTTTTAATTTGATGTAATCAAAATCTTCTATTTTGTGATCAATAATAATCTCTAGTTCTGCTTTAGTCATAAATTCCTTCCTCTTCCACAGGTCTGAGAGGTAAACAAAAAAAGAAAAGAAATGCTAGCTTTGGCAATAAGAGCTGAAAAAGAGATTAAAGGAATTAGAGTAGGTAATGAGGAAACCAAATCATCACTCCTTGTTGATGATATGATAGTATATGTAGAGAACCCCAGAGATTCTACTAAAAAGCTATTAGAAATAATCCACACCTTTGGCAAAGTTGTGACAAGTGTGTAGTAGTATCTCAGAGTTGTCTTAATTTGCATTTCTCTGATCAGTAGTGATTTGGAACACTCTTTCATATGAGTGTATATAGTTTCAATTTCATCATCTGAAAATTGTCTCTTCAGGTCCTTTGACCATTTATCAATTGGAGAATGGTTTGATTTCTTATAAATTAGAGTCAGTTCTCTATATATTTTGGAAACAAGGCCTTTATCAGAACCTTTAATTGTAAAAAATATTTTCCCAATTTGTTACTTCCATTCTAATCTTGTTTGCATTAGTTTTGTTTGTACAAAAGCTTTTTAATTTGATGTAATCAAAATCTTCTATTTTGTGATCAATAATGATCTCTAGTTCTCCTTTGGTCATAAATTTCTTCCTCCTCCACAGGTCTGTTCCTCTAGTCTATTTATGATCTCATTCTTTATTCCTAAATCATGGATCCATTTTGATCTTGTCTTGGTATATGGTGTTAAGTATGGGTCCATATCTAATTTCTGCCATACTAATTTCCAGTTTTCCCAACAGTTTTTTTTTTTCAAATAATGAATTCTTATCCCAAATGTTGGTATCTTTGGGTTTATCAAACACTAGATTGCTATAGTTGTACCCTATTTTGTCCTGTATACCTAATCTGTTCCACTGATTGACTAGTCTATTTCTTAACCGATACCAGATGGTTTTGGTGACTGCTGCTTTATAATATAGCTTTAGATCAGGTATAGCTAGACCACCTTCATCTGACTTTTTTTTTTTATTAATTCCCTTGAAATTCTTGACCTCTTATTCTTCCATATGAATTTTGTTGTTATTTTTTCTAGGTCATTAAAATAGTTTCTTGGGAGTCTGATTAGTATAGCACTAAATAAATAGATTAGTTTGGGGAGTATTGTCATCTTTATTATATTCACTTAGCCTATCCAAGAGTAATTAATGTCTTTCCAATTATTTAAATCTGATTTTATTTTTGTGGCAAGTGTTTTGTAATTTTGCTCATATAATTCCTGACTTTTCTTTGGTAAACCGATTCCCAAATATTTTATAATCTCGACAGTTGTTTTGAATGGAATTTCTCTTTGTATCTCTTGCTGTTGTATTTTGTTGGTGATGTATAAAAATGTTGAGGATTTATGTGGATTTATTTTGTAACCAGCAACTTTGCAAAGCTAGCATTTCTAATACAATATTAAATAGTAATGGTAATAGTGGGCAACCTTGTTTGACTCCTGATCTTAATGGGAATGGTTCCAATTTATCCCCATTATATATGATGCTTACTGATGGTTTTTAAATAGATGCTACTGATTATTTTGAGGAAAAGTCCATTTATTCCTATACTATCAAATGTTTTTTAATAGAAATTTATGTTGGATTTTATCAAATGCTTTTAATGCATCTATTGAGATGATCATATGGTTTTTGTTAATTTGGTTATTAATATGGTCAATTGTATTAATAGTTTTCCTAATATTGAACCAGCCCTGAATTCCTTTTTTTTTAATTAATTAATTAACTTTTTTAATTAAAAAAATTTTTCCCCTGAATTCCTAATATAAATCCTATTTAATCATGATGTATTATTCTGGGGATAATTTTCTACAGTCTTTTTGTTAATATCTTATTTAAGATTTTAGCATAAATATTCATTAGGGAGATTGATCTATAATTCTTTTTCTCTGTTTTCAACCTACCTGGTTTAGATATTAATACCATGTCTGTGTCATAAAAGAAATTTAGTAGGACTTCTTCATTCCCTATTTTTTCAAATAGTTTATCTAGCATTGGGGCTAATTGTTCTTTAAATGTTTGGTAGAATTCACATGTAAATCCATCTGGTCCTGGGGATTTTTTCTTAAGGAGTTGATTAATAGCTTCTTCTATTTCTTTTTCTGAAATGGGACTATTTAAGCAATTTACTTCCTCCTCTGTTAATCTGGGAAGCTTATGTTTTTGGAGGTAGTAATCCATTTCACTTAGGTTATCAAATTTATTGGCATAATGTTGGGCAAAGTAACTCCTTATTATTGATCTAATTTCCTTTTCATTGGTGGAAAGTTCTCCCTTTTCATTTTTAAGACTAACGATTTGATTTTCCTTTTTCTAATCAGATTTACCAAAGTTTTATCTATTTTATTGTTTTTTTCATAAAACCAACTCTCAGTTTTATTTATTAATTCAATAGTTTTTTTTACTTTCAATATTATTAATTTCTCCTTTTAATTTTAGAATTTCAAGTTTAGTATTTGGTTGGCGGGTTTTAATTTAGTCTTTTTCTACCTTTTTAAATTGCAAGTCCAATTCATTGATCTTCTCTTTCTCTATTTTATTCAAGTAAGCCTCTAAAGATACAAAATTTCCCCTTATTACCACTTTGGCTGCATCCCACAAATTTTGATATGATATCTCATCATTGTCATTATCTTGAGTGAAATTATTAATTGTGTCTATGATTTGCTGTTTCACCCAATCATTCTTTAAGATGAGATTATTTAGTTTCCAATTTTTTTTTATCTATTTATCCCTAACTTTTTGTTGAATGTAGTTTTTATTGAATTGTAGTTTTATTGATCTGAAAAGAAAGCATTTACTATTTCTATCTTCCTGCATTTAATTTGAGATCTTTATGCCCTAATATATAGTCAATTTTTGTATAGGTTTCATGAACTGCTGAGAAGAAAGTATACTCCTTTCTGTCACCATTCAGTTTTCTCCAAAGATCTGTCATACCTAATCTTTCTAATATTCTATTTACCTCCTTAATTTCTTTCTTATTTGTTTTGTGGTTTGATTTGTCTAATTCTGAGAGTGCAAGGTTGAGATTTCCCATTATAATAGTTTTGCTGTCTATTTCTTCTTGCAACTCTCTTAACTTCTTCTTTAGGAAATTAGATGCTGGGGCAGCTAGGTGGCGCAGTGGATAGAGCACCAGCCTTGATTCAAATCTGGTCTCAGATACTTAACACTTCCTAGCTGTGTGACCCTGGGGAAGTCACTTAACCCCAGCCTCAGGGAAAAAGAAAGGAAGTTAGATGCTATACCACTTGGTGCATATATGTTTAGTATTGATATTGCTTCATTGTCTATGGTACCCTTTAGCAAGATATAGTTTCCTTCTTTATCTCTTTTAATTAAATCAATTTTTGCTTTTACTTGATTTGAGATAAGGATGGCTACTCTTGCTTTTTTTTTTTTTTTACTTCACTTGAAGCATAATAGATTCTGCTCTATCCTTTTACCTTTACTCTGTACGGATCTCCCTGCTTTAAATGTGTTTCCTGTAAACAGCATAATGTAGGGTTCTGACTTTTGATCCAATCTGCTATCTGCCTCCACTTTACGGGAGCGTTCATCCCATTCACATTTACAGTTTAAATTACTAATTCTGCATTTCCTGCCATCTTGTTATCCCCAGATTATGCTTTTCTTTTTCTTTCTCCACTTACTCCCTTTCCCAGGATTAAACTTAAGGACATCACTTGTATCATGCAACTCTCCCTCTTTAGGATTCCTCCCACCCCCTTTGAATTTCTTCCCCTTTCTTGTACCTTTCCCTTATTACTCTTTTCCTTTTCCCTTTTCATCTCCCACTTTTTAATGAGGTGAGAGAAGTTTCTCTGTACACCAAATATGTCAATTGTTTTCTCTTTGAGCCATACTCTGATGAAAGCAAGATTCACACAATGTTCCTGCCCCTCTCTAAATTCCCTCAGATATGATAGGTTTCCTTTGCCTCTTCATGGGATGTAGTTTCCCTTTTTTTTAATCTCCCCTTTTCCTTTTTCTGACACTATCCCCTTTCCATTTCTACTTCCCTTTTTTGTTATATCAGTAAAATCAAATTATCCATGTACTCTTTATGTATATCCACAACAGAAATACAGTTCTCAAGAGTTCTTTTTAACTTTTTCTGCTTCTCTTGAGTCCTATGGTTGGAGATCAAATTTTTTGTTTAGATCTGGATTTTTCCTTGGAAACAAATGGAATTCATCTGTTTCATTAAATGTCCATCTTCTTCCATAGAAGAAAATGCTCAGCTTAACTGGGTAGTTTATTCTTGGCTGCATTCCAAGTTCTTTTGTATTTCAGAATATCAGGTTCCAGGCCCTTTGATCCTTTAATGTGGAGGCAGCCAGATCTTAAGTGATCCTTATTGTGGCACCTCGGTATTTGAATTTTTTTTCTAGCTGCTTGTAATATTTTTTTCCTTAGTCTTACAGTTCTGAAATTTGGCTACAATATTCCTTGGAGTTTTTATTTTAGGGTCTTTTTCAGAAAGTATTTGATGGATTCTTTCAATGCCTATTTTACTTTCTGATTCTATTACATCTGGGCAGTTCTCTTTGATGATTTCCTGTAAAATAGTATCTAGGCTCTTTTTTTCATCATAATTTTTGGCAAGTCCAATAATCCTCAAATTATGTCTCCTATATCTGTTTTCTAAGTCTGTTGTTTTTCCAAGTAGATATTTGACATTTTTTCTAATTTTTCTTTTCTTTTTTTTTTTTTTTTTGGTTTTGCTTGACTGATTGATGCTTGATATCTCAATGAATCATTCATTTCTATTTGTTCAATTCTGATTTTTAATGAATCATTTTCTTCATTAGCTTTTTTTTAACTTCTTTTTGTATATGTCTAATTGAGTTTTTAAATGAGTTGTTTTGCTCTATGGAATTTTTTTTCTATTTCACTAATTTTTTTCCCCAATTCACAAATCCTACTTTCTTGGGAGATTTTTATCTTTTCCACTTCACAAATCCTACTTTCCTGGAAGTTCTTTACCTTTTTCAATTCACAAATTCTGTTTCCCTGCACTTCCTGGGTGTTCTTTACCTTTTCCAATTCACATTTCAGGAAGTTGTTACTCTCCTGCATAGCTTCTCTTTCCTTTTCCCATTTTTCTTCTAGCTCTCTTTTAAGATTTTTAATAGTCTCTTCTAGGGTAGCATTGTGTGATGGGGGCCAAGTTACATCCCCCTTTGGTGTATTGTCTGGAGACTGTTTGCTATTAGTCTCCTTGTGGTTGAAAACCTGCTCTCTTTCTGTATAGAAGCTATCAATTAGCCTTTTGACTTTTTTACTCATTTTTTAAAAAGCCTGTATGGTCTGCCTTCAGGGCAATGAGGTTACCAGCTTCCTCTGCAGAACAGGGTTTTATATATATATATATATATATATATATATATATGGGGAGAGACAGAGAGAGAGTAGCTGTCCTGGGGAAAAGTATCATGGCCGAGCTGTGGAAGTGCCCAGAGAAGAACCCTGCTGTGCAGATTAGCAACTGCCCTGGGCAGTTGCCCAGCAAATAGCCCTGCCATGCACTAGAAGTGTCTCTGCCCAGGGAAGCACAGTCACACTGCAGAAATTCTATTGCCCCAGGCCGAGCCCCTCACTGTGCAGATTTGTGACTGCCCTGGCCATGTTGCAGAATGCAGCTGCACAGCTGTGCTGTGGTTTGTGCTGAGTCACTTCTGGTTTTGGGTGGGTATAGCCAGATCTTGTTAGGTTCTAGTGTTTTTTAGAGTATCCTCTACCTTTGGCTTTAATTTTTCTCCTGGTCTACTGCTTTGCAACCAAGGCAGAGCAGTCAGCCTATGGCAGAATCGTCTCTGTAAATTTTCTAACCACAGAGGCCACCCCTGCCTGGTCTGCTCAATATGCTAGCCTTTAGTTCTATCCCTGTTTGTGCTGGTCTGTTCCTACTGCTCAGGACAAACCTTTTCTGGTGATCTTCCAGTTATCTTTGGCTGGTAAGTTATTGCACTTCCAATCTTTGTGAATTTTACCAGTCAAGCACTATTTTTGAGGCTGAATTTAATAATTGGTCATGAGGGTATGAGAGAGGCTCAAAAAGTCTTATCTGCCTTCTCCACTATCTTGGCTCTGCCCCCTTTTCTGTTTTTTTTTTAATGTATTTTCCAAATACATGCAAAGATAGTTTTTAACATTCACCAATACAAAACCTTGTACTCCAATTTTTGTTCCTCTCTTCTTGCCTCTCCCCAAGATAGCAATCTGATATAAGTTAAATATGTGTAATTCTTCTAAAGATATTTCCGTATTTGTCATTCTGAGGGAAAAAATAATCAAAAATGGGGAAAAAAAACATGAGAAAGGATAAAAACAATAAATAGGTGAAAATATTATGCTTTGATCCATATTCAGTCTTCATAGTTCTCTCTCCAGATGTGGATGGTTCTCTCCATCGCAAGTCTGTTGGAATTGCTTTGAATTATCACATTGTTGAAAAGAGCTAAGTCCATCACAGTTGATCATCACAAGATCTTGTACATAGCAAGATTCTCTTGGTTCTGCTCATTTCACTTAGCATTAGTTCATATAAATCTTTTCAGGCTTTTCTGAAATCAGCCTGCTCATCATTTCTTATACAACAATGATATTCCATTACATTCATATACCATAACTTATTCAGCCATTCCCCAAATGATGGGCACCCACTCAATTTCTAATTGCTTGTCACACACAAATGACCACTACATTTTTGCACATGTTGTTCCTTTTTTCTTTTTGATTATCTCCTTGTATAGACCCAGCAGTGGTATTATTAGAACAAAGGATATGCACAATTTAATAGCCCTTTGGGAGTAGTTTCAAATTGCTTTCCAGAATGGTTGAATCAGTTCACAACTTCATCAACAATTTATTAGTGTCACAATTTTCCCATGTCCTCTCCAATTATTCACCATTATCCTTTCCTTATATTTTAGCCAATCTGAGAGATGTGAAGTTTATCTCAAAGTTGTTTTGATTTGCTTTTCTCTAATCAATAATGATTTAGAGCATTTTGTCATATGACTAGAAATGGCTTTAATTTTGTCTGAAATTTATCTGAGCATATTCTTTGGCAATTTGTCAATTGTAGAATGGCTTGTGTTCTTATAAATTTGGGTCCATTCTCAATATCTTTTGGAAATGGGGCCTTTATCAAAAACTCTGAGTGTAAAATTACTTCCCCAGATTTCTGCTTCTCAAGGGGATTATTTTTAATATAAGAGAATGACAAACTTAAAAGGAGAATAGTGCTTTATAAATTTAGACTTAGAGCACTATAAGAATTTGTTATTTAAGCATTTCAGTTATGTCTGACTCTTTGTGATCCCATTTGGGGTTTTCTTGGCCAAAGATACTGGAGTTGGCCAGTACTACTGGAATAGGTATGATAATTATTCAGTACGAAGGCATCACTGGGGTGAACATTCTGTGAGGAGTTCATTCCATGGGACCTGCACTAAAAAAAGGCAATTGGCCAAACAGAGAAACCAAGATTTGTTGTCCTTAAGATGGACTTAGGTTATATAAAGGGAACATGTTCTCTCAAAGACTCCTCCCTTCCATTCCCCATCCTCCCTTGTCCCCCCCTCCAACTTTGGCATTCCTGCCCAACCCATGCTAATGCTACTCCAGAGTAGACTCTATTTGGAAAGGAAAGTTTTTTTAACATCTTGGGAGTGGTAGAAAGATAAGTGCAAATTCTCATTTGAAAGATGGGATGCAAAAAGTCTCAAAGGAGCACCAGAGGAGAAAGATGGAAAAAAAAATTTAGATTCAGAAAGCTGCAGCCTTTCCTCACCACCAATTCTAATTCCACCAAGATAACAGGAAGCTTCTAGCAGAAGTTATAGATATCCTCCTAGTTATGGTTTCCATCCCTTAAAAACCCTGGTTACAAGATTTCAATGTTCTGAAGTTCTGCTGTAGAGGCAAACCATCTTTTAGAGCCTGGAGATATAACTTTGGATGTCTGAATTAATGTCTGAATTCTTCAGAAAGTGCAGACAGAGGGGTCCAGTTCTATTCTCTTATGGTACCAGGCTGATACGTAGAGGTAGGTGTTAGGATTCTTACAAGGTACTAAGTCACTGGAATGGATATAACTAGAATTCCATAAGATTCACACCTTTAAGAGAGCATACTTTTAAGGAGCTCCCACAAGCCCAGTGAGTATCCACAAACCCACTTTTGGAGATGAAGATTCAGAGTCAGGAGTCATTCGAGACTGCACTATAGTGCTGGCTGGAGACATTGGGGATTCAGAGGGAGCTAGAGGCTGAAACTGGCTGGAGACATTCTGACAAGAGCTCATCAGGGAATCAAGATGAGAGATAAGCCTCTATTAAAGACCCCAGGAAAACATTCAAGACTTTGAAGGACACAATAAT
Organism: Sminthopsis crassicaudata; assembly: GCF_048593235.1. NCBI lineage: Eukaryota > Metazoa > Chordata > Mammalia > Dasyuromorphia > Dasyuridae > Sminthopsis > Sminthopsis crassicaudata. Next base: position 667,395,851 of record NC_133617.1, read on the forward strand.
GGATCTGGACTTTAACCCTGGCTGCATTTTGGGGCGATGAAACTGAACTGAAGCCAAGACTGCCTCCAGAAGCTCCCCAAGAGAACAATTACGATTTAGAGAATAGACCTGAACATGGGACAGACAAGATCCTTATTTCAGTGGAAAAGCCTCTGATCCTGATCCAGTGGAAAAGTCTCTCTGACTCATAAGGGTGAGTCAAACAAGGAAACTTTGTTGAAGAGCTAAAATAATATTTCAGCGAAATGGGGCAAATTTTTAGAAAACAGCTTTCTGTTTCTGTTCAAGGAAAATGTTTAGAGAGCATTGTCAAGGTTATGAAAAGCCAAGGATTGATTATAATTTTGGAGGAGATCACTGAACTTTTAAAAACTGTGCAGTTCATATGTCCTTATTTTTCTATGGAAAAAGAATTGGATCTAGAAGAATGGAAATTAGTAGGAGAGAATTTTTGTCAATACTACAACAAAAAATGGACCTGACTCAATTTCCAAAGACACACTTAGTGCATACAATTTAATTCAGCTGGCTTTAGGAAATTATATAAGTTATAGAATAAGGGGGAAAAAGAAAGAGCAAGAGGGGGAGGTGGCAACTAAATTAGGTGAAAAGGATGAATCAGATAACAATGGAGTTAAGTACAATTCTGAGCAACAGGAGCATTTCCCATCTCCTCCTCCCTCAATTAATCCTTCATGGGTAGAGGAAGAAGGAGGAGGGGAAGAGGCAGTGACACAAACAGAATCACCTATGAAGCAGCCTATCACAAGATTAGAAAAGGCATTAGTTAAGGCAAAAAATGAAGAAGAGGATATAAGTTATTTTATAGATGCATACCCTGTGATTAAAGAGCTTGAATTTTCAGGTCAAAAAGGGAGAAGATACACTCCTTGATTTGGATAAAATGAAGGATTTGAAAAAAGGTTGCACTCTTTATGGGGCTACATCCTCTTATGTTAAAATGTTACTAGATAATTTGGCTTATGAAATCCTAACCCTGAGTGATTGGAAATCTATAGCAAAGACATGTTTAGAACCTGGCCAAAACTTGTTGTGGCTTTCGGAGTATCATGAATTTTGTAGGATTCAAGTCAGACACAATAGGCAAATAAGAGTTAATATACAATTCACCTTTGACCATTTAGCTGGTGAAGGTCAGTATGGAGAGAATTCAGAACAGATTAATTATCCCATAACAGTGTATGAGTAAATTTCTAAGGCTGCAATAAAAGCTTGGGGTTCCCTCCCTGGACAGAAAGATGGAGGTGAAGCCTTCACAAAAATAGAGCAAGGTCCCAATGAACCTTTTGTGGATTTTGTGGGACGTCTGCAAACTGCAGAGAATACAGCTACAGAAATAATGATCAGACATCTGGCTATGGAGAATTCCAATGAGGCTTGCAGAAGAATTATATGGGGACTTCACAAAGATGCTCCTTTAAAGGAGATCATAAGACGCTGTGCTACAGTGGGCACAACTTATTATACTCAGACTATGATGAACATGGAAAGACAGGGTCCCTCCTGACAAGGGACTTCCAGAGAAACTCGTCAATTTTTTCAATGTGGAAAAGTTGGACATCTAAGAGCTCAATGTAGATATAGAGATAGAGTGAGAAGACAGGCTGAGAGAAGACCTAAAACTTTATGTCCACAATGCCACAAGGGCTTTCACTGGGCCTCAGAATGTAAGTTGACCTAGGGAAATGAGAGGTGGAGTCCAGCTTCAAGATATACAAAAGACAGGTGGGGCATGATGGCAGCTGAGGTTATACCCAGGGAACTTTTAGAAGGTCAGGACTCTGATGTGCTCAACCAACAGAAAAGCAATCAGATGACAGAAAGGGATTGCAATTGGGGAGAATACAGGTTTTTTAAACCAACTTGGCAGTGTCCAGTGCAAACAGCTCCAATGTAATTGCCAGATGATGAGAAGAGATTTAGAAAGTGGTAAATAGAAGCAAATTAGATAAGTTAACTGCCTGGAAGAGAAGGTTTGCTTGTATTTTTACAGACAGAGAAGGAAACAGATGGTGGCAACAAGCACCTGGAGAGAGACAGGAAAAGGAGAAAAACCTCAAAACAAAGGAGAAGACCTAAGAACAAAATCTGCAGGAATCATTGGATTCCCTAACACAAAATAAGACTGTTAAAGGACTTGAAAACCAGCAGGGATCATTGGATTCCTTGAGATGAAAAATTGTTGATGAGACTATTTCAGGACTTCAAAGCTTACAGGAATTATTGGATTCCTGGCACATGAACTAATGAACAATGGATTCCTTTTGGACTATTTCTAGGACTTATGGATATGTTTCTCATGTGTTATGTTATTATGTGCTTATGTAATTTATGTAATTATGTGTAATACCTCCCATATTGATGGATTTATGATTATCTGTTTCAAGGTTTCAAGTTCTAAATAAAAAAAAAGGGGGGGAGATGTTAGGGATTCTTACAAGATGCTAAGTCACTGGAATGGATATAATTATCTAATTTAGCATGGTACTTAACAATTCTCTAGTTCAGTAATGTATTTACTAAAATTCCATGAGATTCACACTTTTAAGAGAGCATACTTTTAAGAAGCTCCCACAAGCCCACGGAGTACCCACAAGCCCACTGTCTAGGAGGAGGAGTCTGATTAATTCCCTTGTCTACATGGAGGAGGACGAGAGTCTGAAGGCTGACGGACTAACCTTTGGGTTTAGAGACATTAGTATAAGAGCTCTCAGGAGTCAAGAAGAAAGATAGGCTTCTACTAAAGTTAACCGGGCCCCAGGAAACGATTCAGGATTTTGAAGGACACAATATAGGATCTGGACTTTAACCCCTGGCTGCATTTTGGGATTATTGAACTGAACTGAAACTAAGGCTGCTTCCAGAAGCTCCCTAAGAAACCTGCCTCCAAGAAAATGATTACAATCTAGAGAAACAGAACATCACAGGTAGGTATTTCATTCCTCTGACATTTGAAAAGTCATGTTTTGAAAAATGGATAGGAAAGCACCAGCCCTGAAGTCAGGAGGACCTGAGTTCAAATTTGCCCTTAGACACTTAATACTTCCTAGCTGTGTGACCCTAGGCAAGTCACTTAACCCCAATTGCCTCAGCAAAAAAAAAAATGGATAGGAAGGAGGAACATTCTGAGAAGATGGCAAGGCAGGCCAGTAAATATTAAGCTCTCCAGATTTCCTCCACTAATAGGACAAAATGGCATCTCAGTGCAAATACAAACTGTTGAAAAATCAAGAAAACTTGAGGCAGCTGGGGTACTCCTGGTACAACTCAAGAAAATCTGAAAAAAGACTCCAGGCCCAGGATTAACCAGTGTGAAGTGCAAACACTTCCAGGCTAGCTCCAGGGAAACACCAAGCCGGAAGCCTGGGGAAAGCTGGATTTGGTTAGAGTCTTAGAAGGAACCACCAAACTTTCACCCCCTAGACACCTGGGGAGTCATGGGTCTGAGTATGGGGAGACTGAGAGAAACTTGGCTGACTCTGAATGCCAGGCCCAGCTTTGCTGCAGAGACATCACCCTGGGTGAGAAGGAGCTAGCACATGGGGTGAGTGCAATAACAGAGAGGTAGGGATGCTGCTGTTTGTGGCTACTTGCAGAATGCTGGAGTTTTTGGTTTAGAGTTCCAGGAGATGATGTGAAACTAAAGGTATGATCCCCTCACCCTGTGATTAGAGGTAATTATACCTCTCACTAAAAAAAAAAAAATGAAACAGCAAAGAAGAAAGAACACAATGCTAGAAACTTACTATAAGAACAGGGAAGACAAGGGTTCATCATCAGAATAGAACATTGAAGTAAAAAAAAAGTGTCTTCTACCCCAAAGCATAATGTTAAATGGTCCTCTTCCCAGAGAAAATTTATATATGAACTCAAAAAAAGAATCTAAAAATCACATGAGAAACATTGGAGGGAAAAAAATAAAAACCATCCAAGAAAAGAAGATTATGAAAAAATTATCCAACTAGAAAAAAATACAAAATCTTCTTTTATTTTTTTTTTCTAATTCTATATTGCTGAGGCAATTGGGGTTAAGTGACTTGCTCAGGGTCACACAGCCAGGAAGTGCTATGTGTCTGAGATCAGATTTGAATTCAGATTCTCCTGACTTCAAAGCTGGTGCTCTATCCATTGTACCATCTAGCTGCCCTAGGCAATAGATTCTTGATAGAAAAGTCTGAGTTGTTATGACTAACCTCCCTGAACTTAGCTAGGCTGACTATAGAGTTAGAAATAAAAGGGACTTTAGAAATCATATGGCCCCATACATGTGGCGACCATGTTAGCACTCTGGGTACCTTAGAATCAGCCAGAGTAAGGATAAGCAAAAGTCTTTATTCTTGGTCTTTAGTGGTAGAAATGAAGAGAGTGGATTCATAGGATCTCTGTGACCTCACTGCCTGGTCTCTCTCTCTCGAAGTGACCCTGGCTAGTCTTACTGAACCTCCTAGTCCCTCCCACAATTCTCTGTATACACCAAACGATTGGGCCAGCACAGGATAGTGGGAAGGGCCATTTTCCAAGCATATTCTTATAGAGTATTGGCCAATTGGTAATTAGCCTCAAGTACTCCATTATCCAATCCCAGTGCATCGACTCAAGAGTTTCAGCCCTTTACACATACTTACATTTTACAGATGAGAAAACTGAGCTTCAGAAAAGTTAGCTTGCCCAAGATCACACAGCACAAAGTTGATATGTCATGTCTGTTTCCCCTTCTTCCAATCAATCCTTCACTGCTACCAAGATTAAGTTTTCTCAACAACTGTAGAGGGGCTCTCACCAACTTAAAGAATAAAGTCAAAATACTTTATCTTCTCAGTCAAGGCTAAGCCCAATTTGGCCCTTATTTACCTGTCTTCAGGTATCTGAAGGGTTCATTGGGCTCTGGAAGATTGGATTAGATCTACTGTGCCTAAAATGTGCTCATAGGAGTCAACATCTAAGAAAGTAAAATCTATGACCACAAATAAATAAAACATAGAAAATTTGATCTCATCATGTAAGCTTCAGCCAACCAATTAGAATAATCCTTAACTGCTCTCTAGTCATCTTTCCCTCTCTTCTTTTTCCAAGTTTTGCTTAACACCTATTACCTAGACAGGATACCCCACTCATCTCCAACTGCTTAATTCCTTCTGTTTCCTCAAGGGAAGTTCATTTGCTATGCTCTCCAAGAACCAGGAAACTGGTGACCCCGACTACAACTTCCTGGTTGCTCACAGGGATTTCTCCCTGCCCAAATTTCTAGTCCTTTGCCTAAATCTCTAGCTACTGGCTCTGTTCCACTGTACCTTATTATCCTGGTTATATGGGTGCTGTCATTTGAGCACAGTCTGTGTCATATCAATCTCTATGTCTGTAGTTCCCAGCAAAAAGGAACTTGCAGAGAGTAGATGCTTAATGTGTGTTTGTTTAATGGAATTCGATTCAATTCTGTCATGCTATTATAATGATGCTTTCTTGGTGGAGAAGGAAATGACAAACCATTCCACTATTCACTCCAGTATCTTTGCCAAGAAAACCTCAAAGGGGATGATGAAAAGTCAGACAAGAATCAAAACAACTGAAAGCTGAAGAAAGTTTTCTCCATTTTACTAAATAAACAATAATTGACAATTTGTTGCTGACTGTGGTCAGATGAACAAGAGATGTCAAGAAATAAATTTATAAACATAAGCTCTGGAATACCTTCCAGTTGGAGATAATAAGATTAAAGATGGGAAAAAGTCAAATAGCAGGCTAAAGAGTGATCTAAAAATGATGTTTACAGATTCCATAATCCAGATCTAGATTTGAATTCTGAATATCTAGTAGTTATGATGAGGTTTAGGTTTGGGGTTCCAGGAACCAAAATATGATGGGGTCTAGATTTCGGGTTGTCAAGGAACCAAATGATGAGATTAAATTCAGGGAACCAAAATGAGATTAGGGTTCCTGGTGGTCAGGGAGTTAAATGATGAGCTCATTGATGAGCAGATTTGGGGTTCAGGGAACCAAATGCAGAGATTTCGCTCCTCTACACCCCCTTGGGATTTGGTGCATGGGTAGGGAGTTTTGGGAACCCTCCTTCTGGCAGTGCAGAGATTCTTTATAAAGGAATTTAAGAACCCAAAAAAGCTAGACTGATAAAAGAAATTTATTATAGGCATTGGGAAGTAAAGTTTAGAGAAATCCCAACAGAGAGGCATAAAATCTCATTAGGGAAATAGGTAAGAGAGATAAAGAGAGAGTAGTGAGTGCTAGAAGAAAATATTATTCCAGGGGGCAGAGGTTTCCTTGGCATAGCATGGCATAGCATAGCATGTTAGGACCTCTGCAAAGAGAGGGTTTTAGATTGTCTCTTTTATAAGCCTTGGCTACAAGCTGGGAGTTGCTCTTGATGGAGATGTGTACAGTTTGAGCTGAATTGAATAGAAGATCTTCAAGTGAATAGAGTTGGAATTCTTTAGCTCAAGACTCAACTAGCCCCACCTAGATGAACCACTTTATCTGATTCCCTGGGGGGGGTCTCTCACTGAGGCAAGGTTGAAGGAGATTTCCTCTTCAAAGAGCTTCAAGTGCTTTGCCTTATGGCTCATTCCCAAAGTCAGAGAGAGAGAAAGAGAAAGAGTTTTGGGGGTCTCCTCATCAGTTGTGGGAACTTGCTGTATATATTTCATATAGTTTTTGAAAGAAAGAAATAAGTGTGCCTTAAAGACCTATCAAAAGAGGACACATTGTTGTTAATATACACTCCATCTGTTTGTTTGAAGGGTATTAGTTACAGGAAGTAAGGTATAATGGAAAGATCATTAAGAAGAACAATGTAAGCAGAAGCAGAACAATTTAAACAAAAACCACAGTAACTGAAACTCTTAAACACTTTTTGAAACATACTTTCCTCTTCTTTAGGGGTGGTGGACTATAGGTGCAGAATAAGGCATATGTTGTCAAGTATGGTCAATTTGTTGGCTTGTTTTGCTTAATTGTAATTCTGTATCACAAAGGAGGTCTCTATTGATTGTGTGCAGATGTGGTAGTGGTGGGGGTGTGCATTGAGAAGTGAATGGTTTTTAAAAGACACAATCACACACTTGTTTATATTTTTAAGGGGAAAAATTAGGGGATACAAATGAGAAGGCTTGGGTTCAAGTGTGTCCCTCTCACTACACTCACTGTGCCACTCCACTAGCCAGCTGGTAAAGACATTTTCTCTTTCTGGGCATGTTTCCTAATCTATATAATGTAATGGTTGGGAAATGACTTCCAATGTTTCTTCCAACTCTGTAAGGCTGTGGCTCTATGAATTCAATTTAAATTAAATGAATTGCCTTTTACTTAGGCCACAGTATTAGAGCTAGAAGAAAGCTTAGAACTCAGCTAATCTGATGCCTTTGTTGTATGGAGGTAGAAACTAAGGACAGTTCTTCACTGGAATATTCGGGTCCCACCTTTTCTCCAGATGATGGTTTATTTTCTCCTCTGGCACACAAGGTGTGGGAAAAACAGCACTTGAATACTGCTAGATCCAGCCAATGGATTTCCGGAAGGCAGCTGTTTATCTTACAAGACTAATGAATTGCATCCTCATAAAAAATGTCTAAATGAGATAGAAATTGCCAGGAGCCCCAGATAACCTGATGGAAGGATAACTGGATTCCTGCTCTAGCTGACAGAAAAATTGATTATGTACACAATTATGTAAGCAATCACTTGATCTGAACTGGGGCCACTGGATGAAACTGTCACAGGGCTTATGTGCAGCAATCAGTCAACCCTAGCATTCATAGGGGTACAATGGGTAGAATGTTGAGTCTGGAGGCAAAAAGACTTGAGTTTAAATGCAGCCTCAAACACAATAACTGGGTGATCCTGGAAAAGTCACTTTACCCCATTTGCCTCAGTTTCCTCACTTGTAAAAAAGATCTGGAGAAGGAAATGGCATTCCACTCCAGTATCTTTGCCAATAAAACCCCAAAGGGGAGCATGAAGAGTCAGACAACAACTGAACAACAAAGTCTTTATAGGCAATTGGGAGGATGAGTGGGGAAGAGGTGGTAAGAAATCTCTTTGACTAATAACCAGAAGACCAGTGTTTGAAATCTCACTTGTCTTGACTAGCTATATGATCTCCGACAAATCACATCATTTCTCTTAACCTTAACTTCCTCATTTGTAAAATAGGGTTGTTGTGAGGGAAACATCAAGACCACAGATCAATGTAAGTTGTACAAACTGTTTCTATCCGCTGGTTCTCGGTATTCTGACCTATAAAATGGAAATAATGACACAACAGATATAGCTTATACTCGACCTACTTATGGGGCTGTTGTGAAGAAAGCATTTTGTAAGCCAATTATTACCTCCTCATAGTAATGGGCAGGACTAATACTTTTATCTATCTATCTATCTATTCATTCATTCATTCATTTATTATTCATTCACTTATTTATTTATTTATTTATTTATTTATTTGTTTTTTTCCCTATGAGAGGGTTGTCACATTTACCTGGGCAGTGCCCTCTTCTATTCCATATCCATCCTGAAGGAGGAGAGAATGAATGTGTGTTTCTCTACAGTCCCTGTCACATCTCTAATATCTCTATATATCTTTAATCTTATCTTCCCATTGATTGAGAAAATTCATGATAATCAAAAAACTACTAAGGATCCAGTAGTCCTTTTAAATATAATTGCCTTAAGAATGTTTGTGGCAGCCCTCTTTGTAGTAGCCAGAAACTGGAAATTGAGTGGATGCCCGTCAATTAGAGAATGGCTGAATAAATTGTGGTATATGAATATTATGGAATATTATTGTTCTGTAAGAAATGACCAGCAGGATGATTCCAGAAAGGCCTGGAGAGACTTACATGAACTGATGCAGAGTGAAATGAGAAGGATCAGGATATTGTTGTACTTCAACAACAATACCATATGATGATCAATTCTGATGGATGTGGCTCTCTTCAACAATAAGATGAACCAAATCAGTTCCAATAGAGCAATAATGAACTGAACCAGTTACACCCAGCAAAAGAACTCTAGGAGATGATTATGAACCACTACATAGAATTCCCAATCCCTCTAATTTTATCCGCCTGCATTTTGGATTTCCTTCACAGGCTAATTGTACACTATTTCAAAGTCCGATTTTTTTTGTACAGCAAAACAACTGTTTGGACAAGTATAGATATATTGTACTTTTTATATATTTAGTATATTTATACTTTAATATATTTAACATGTATTGGTCAACCTGCCATCTAGGGGGGGAAGGAGGGGAAAAATTAGAACAAAAGGTTTGGCAATTGTCAATGTTGTAAAATTACCCATGCATATATCTGGTAAATAAAAACTATAAAAATTAAAAAAAAAAAAACAATAGATGTAAAACAAATAAATAAATAAATATGGTTGCCTTGATTCCCCTTAGGAATCTACCCCTTTTCTAAATTGGACACTAATATAATGCTAATCCATTCTAACCCCTTTCTACTTTAATCTATCACAGTTAACTCCTTTTTCTACAAAAGATTATTTTTAAAAGTTCAAGCCTGAGCTGAATTTTTGACAAGGCCCATACAACCCCTATTTCTTGTAATTATGTAATGTATAATAGTAATAATATATTTCTTTTACTATATATTTCCTGATCCTACCAGGGTGAAGCTGTAAGGAAGAATTTTATTTCAACAAAAAGAAAGGGAAAAGCTCTAGATGCTAAAAAGAAAATTTTATTCCTAATATTTTGTCATTTTTTAAATGACAGTGCTATTGCATTACATTCAGGTATCTCAAGTTTCTTTAATCTTTAACCCAAAAAAATCAATGGCCAGTATTTCATCTTTATGTTAAGGAGCCAATGATGGTGGCTTTAATTTTTTTTTTTAATTTTTTTATTCATTTTTCCAAATTATCCCCTCCCTCCCTCCACTCCCTCCCCCCGATGGCAGGTAATCCCATACATTTTACATGTGTTACAATATAACCTAGATACAATATATGTGTGTAAATACCATTTTCTTGTTGCACATTAATTATTAGCTTCCGAAGGTACAAGTAACCTGGGTAGATAGAGAGTAGTGCTAACAATTTATATTCGCTTCCCAGTGTTCCTTCTCTGGGTATAGTTATTTCTGTCCATCATTGATCAACTGGAAGTGAGTTGGATCTTCTTTATGTTGAAGATTTCCACTTCCATCAGAATACATCCTCATACAGTATTGTTGTTGAAGTGTATAGTGATCTTCTGGTTCTGCTCATTTCACTCAGCAACAGTTGATTTAAGTCTCTCCAAGCCTCTCTGTATTCCTCCTGCTGGTCATTTCTTACAGAGCAATAATATTCCATAACCTTCATATACCACAATTTACCCAACCATTCTCCAATTGATGGACATCCATTCAACTTCCAGTTTCTAGCTACAACAAAAAGAGCTGCCACAAACATTTTGGCACATACAGGTCCCTTTCCACTCTTTAGTATTTCTTTGGGATATAATCCCAATAACAGCAATGCTGGGTCAAAGGGTATGCACAGTTTGACAACTTTTTGGGCATAGTTCCAAATTGCTCTCCAGAATGGCTGGATTCTTTCACAACTCCACCAACAATGTATCAGTGTCCCAGTTTTCCCACATCCCCTCCAACATTCATCATTATTTGTTCCTGTCATCTTAGCCAATCTGACAGGTGTGTAGTGGTATCTCAGAGTTGTCTTAATTTGCATTTCTCTGATCAGTAGTGATTTGGAACACTCTTTCATATGAGTGGAAATAGTTTCAATTTCATCATCTGAGAATTGTCTGTTCATATCCCTTGACCATTTATCAATTGGAGAATGGTTTGGTTTCCTATAAATCAGGGTCAGTTCTCTATATATTTTGGAAATGAGACCTTTGTCAGAACCTTTACTTTTAAAAATATTTTCCCAATTCGTTACTTCCCTTCTAATCTTGTTTGCATTAGTATTGTTTGTACAGAAACTTTTTAGTTTGATGTAATCAAAATCTTCTATTTTGTGATCAATAATGATCTCTAATTCTCCTCTGGTCATAAATTCCTTCCTCCTCCACAGGTCTGATAGGTAGACTATTCTCTGTTCCTCTAATCTATTTATGATCTCATTCTTTATGCCTAAATCATGGACCCATTTTGATCTTATCTTGGTATATGGTGTTAAGTGTGGATCCATATCTAATTTCTGCCATACTAATTTCCAGTTTTCCCAACAGTTTCTTCCGAATAATGAATTTTTGTCCCTAATGTTGGTATCTTTGGGTTTGTCAAAGATTAGATTGCTATAGATGTACCCTTTTTTGTCCTTTGTATCTAATCTGTTCCACTGATCTACCGTTCTATTTCTTAGCCAGTACCAAATGGTTTTGGTGACTGCTGCTGTATAACATAGCTTTAGATCAGGTACACTTAGACCACCTTCCTCTGACTTTTTTTTCATTAGTTCCCTTGCAATTCTCCACCTTTTATTCTTCCATATGAATTTTGTTGTTATTTTTTCTAGGTCATTAAAATAGTTTCTTGGGAGTCTGATTGGTATAGCACTAAATAAATAGATTAGTTTGGGGAGTATTGTCATCTTTATTATATTCACTCGGCCTATCCAAGAGCACTGAATGTCTTTCCAATTATTTAAATCTGACTTTATTTTTGTGGCAAGTGTTTTGTAATTTTTTCTCATATAATTCCTGACTATTCTTTGGTAGATGGATTCCCAAATACTTTATACTCTCAACATTTGTTTGGAATGGAATTTCTCTTTGTATCTCTTGCTGTTGCATTTTGTTGGTGATATATAAGAATGCTGAGGATTTATGTGGATTTATTTTGTATCCTGCCACTTTGCTAAAATTCTGAATTATTTCTAATAGCTTTTTAGCAGAGTCTTTGGGGTTCTCTAAGTATACCATTATGTCATCTGCAAAGAGTGATAGTTTGATTTCCTCATTTCCTACTCTAATTCCTTGAATCTCTTTCTCGGCTCTTATTGCCGAGGCTAGCGTGGCTTTAATTTTTACATCAAATAAAACAGTAAATAGGATAGGGGTAAATAAAATCCACTAGAAAAAGAAATACCTATGGTTATATCAATAGCATACCACAATTAATCCCTGGTTTCCCTGATGCAACTTCCTGTTTTCTAAGGGCATTTACATTTCCAGCCATATAAATTCTAGGCCTTTTAGACTCTGGATTTCTTAAGACCAGGAGGATCACCATGACCTTCACCATTTCTTGCCTTAATAACCAGACACATCTCCAAATGGAGGAGAAATGGCTGTATCCACAGGTGTTAATTGCTGCTGTAACCTTATAGAATATCCTCACTGTGTCAGGACATAATAATCTCCTTTTGTTAACTGTTCAATAACTCTACAGTATCTCATTTTATCCCAAAATCAATCTTGAACTAAAAGAGTCAATTCTACTGTCTGCTCTATTTGCTATTCATAGTTTGTTAAAGTTGTTTGCCTACTCTCTCCACCATGGAGAACTGGTACTATTTCTTTTTTAACCATTCTTGCATCTCCAGCATTTAGCACAAAGCCTGGCACAAAGTTAGTTAAATGGTGTCAAACATCTGCAATGCTTATTCTGCAGAGCTATCAGAAGTAAAGTGCTTTGTGAACCTGAGGTACTGTAGCAATAGGAATTAAGAGTTTTTCAGAAAGAGAGTTATTGAGCATTATATCATAGTGAGTAAATCCAGAACAGTAATTTGTCAACAAACAATTACTGAATATTCGTTATGTGATCTGACAGTATGCTAAGAGCAGTGGATAGAAAGAAAGGCAAAAAGCAGTTCCTGCCCTTGGGGAGGTTCTATTCCAATGGGGACCAGTCAGGGAAGTTGGGATCAAACCCTGGCTCACTTATCATTTGTGTTCCTGGAGACCAGGTATTTCCCTGTTCTGGTTCAGTTTCTTCTATTTAAAATGGGGGGGAGGGGGAGAGAGTAACTACTGTTATCAATAAGAATAGATTACTATAAAAATATCAGACAGTTTCAACTTTGCATATTGTTTTTGTTTAGCATCATTTATATTTAGGAAGTGTGCTGCCCCTGTGAGATATATGTATGTATGTGTATATGTGTACGTATGTATATACATGTGTCTATGTATATATGCATATAAATGTTTGTATATGTGTGTATATGTACATGAAACTTAAATATAAGACAAGCAGCTTGAGGAGAAGCATTGATAGATATTTCTGGCCTGTTCATCTCCAAAGGAAACTGTGATCCCTATTTTGATGGGGATAGAGAAAAGACCAAGACACCTACTGCTCTGTTATCTGAAAAAGGATACTAGACTGAAATCACCTTTATCTGTGCTTTTCCCACCTCTCCTCTCCCCCAAAAAGTTTAGTATGTGGATGTAACAGAACAAAAAGCTGTTTTCTTAGCTACTATATTTTTAATGCTGTTTTTTGGAGGCAATTGGCTAACTGACTTGTCCATAGTTACCCACTACTAAGTTGTGTCAGAAGACCCATTTGAATTCCAGTTCTCCTGACTCAAGGATCCAATTAGTTGGCCCCTAGCTGCCTTCCCAGCTACTATCTCTTAAGATGAGGTACAGTAGGAGGAATACAGAGAGGCTTGGAGAGACTTACATCAACTGATGCTAAGTGAAATGAATAGAACCAGAAGATCACTGTACACTTCAATGCTGTATGAAGATATATTCTGATGGAAGTGGATATCTTCAACATAAAGAAGATCCAACTCACTTCCAATTGATAAATGATGGACAGAAATGACTACACCCAGAGAAGGAACACTGGGAAGTGAATGTAAATTGTTAGCTGTAACGTGCTCTCCTGGCAGTTACAATTACTAGTCTGTCCTAGACCCACCAGAGTACCTTTGACCACTGTCCTCTGCAGTGTGAACTCTACCCGGCTCGCCTCCTCTGAGGCCTTCAAAGGTCTCTGGCCACAATCTCTTGAATCTATAGCTTAATAACCGGTAGCGCACTCAAGAACAGCCACGTGAAATCTTAAAAGCCTTTATTATACCTACTCACATAATGCCCTAACTGATGCCCTGACTTGTTGGTTCCCGAGTGAACACCTGGTCAGAAGACCCACGTGTTCACTACCAAAACCCTTACCTCTTTTGGCTATCCATCTCGGCTTGGCCATGCAGGCTAGGAAGCCAGGGTGAAGAACGCCAGGTTAAAGAGGGCGATTGCTGCCTGCAGTGGGCTTACATAGGGCCTGTGAGGTCACATACACAGCCAATCAGCAAGAGAGTCACCCATTACGAAGCTATCTCAATATGGCCAGGATCCCACCCAAGGGCAGTCCTAATATCCACAGAGATTACTTCCGGACCACTCAATCTCCCGATTTGCTGTGGCACCCATTTAAAGGCCCCTTACAATTCCCTTTCTCTTGTTTTGCGGGAACCGCACATCTCATCAAGCTAAACTTTTAGCACCAGCTTTAGTTCACTTGATCCATGAGATGACAGAGTGTTATGCCCAAGGAGGTACAAAGCAGCAGATCAGTAAACAGAAGTATGACAATAAGAACCAGGCTCAACAGTGGCCCAAGTGTTCAACCCATTCATCAAAGTCATACTCGAGATAATAAGCCAAAGAGTTTGGATGCCAATGAGGTAGGATGTCAACACTGAGGTGGGAAGTCAACAAGGTAAAACATCACAATTCTAGTTAACAAATATCAGTGAGGTAGGTTGTCACAATTCTAGTTACATTTATCACAATTCTAGACCAATTCTAGTTTCTTACAATTTTCTGTTGCACTTGTCACAATCCTAGAACAATGGGTGCCACAGCAAATCGGGAGATTGAGTGGTCTGGAAGTAATTTCTGTGGATATTAGGACTGCCCTTGGGCGGGATCCTGGCCATATTGAGATAGCTTCGTAATGGGTGACTCTCTCGCTGATTGGCTGTGTGTGTGACCTCACACTATGTAAGCCCACTGCAGGCAGCAATCGCCCTCTTTAACCTGGCGTTCTTCACCCTGGCTTCCTAGCCTGGGTGGCCAAGCCGAGATGGATAGCCAAAAGAGGTAAGGGTTTTGGTAGTGAACACGTGGGTCTTCTGACCAGGTGTTCACTCGGGAACCAACAGTTAGCACTACTATCTATCTACCCAGGTTACTTATACCTTCGGAATCTAATACTTAATGTGCAACAAGAAAATGGTATTTACACACATATATTATATCTAGGTTATATTGTAACACATGTAAAATGTATGGGATTGCCTGTCATCGGGGGGAGGGAGTGGAGGGAGGAGGAGATAATTTGGAAAAATGAATACAAGGGATAATATTATAAAAAAATTACTTGTGCATTTATACTGTGAAAAAAAATTCAAAAAAAAAAAAAAAAAGATGAGGTGGCTATACCAAATTTATAACCATTGGTTTGGCCCCTTTTCTGTCAAACATTGCTTATACAAATGTGAATATCAAGTAAATTAAAGGAAATCCCAGCAAATAGTAAGATCTCTCTCTCTCTCTCTCTCTCTCTCTCTCTCTCTCTCTCTCTCTCTCTCTCTCTCTCTCTCTCTCTCTCTCTCCCTCTCCTATCTCCTTTTTGCTTTTTTCTCCTAACTTAGAAACTTAGGGGGCAGCTAGGTGGCGAAGTGGATAGAGCACCAGCCCTGAATTCGGGAGGACCCGAGTTCAAATCTGGTCTCAGCTACTTAACACTTCCTAGCTGTGTGACCCTGGGCAAGTCACTTAACCCCAGCCTCAGGAAAAAAAAAAACAACAACAACAACAACAAAAAAAAAAAAACTTAGAAACTTAGAAGTTTCTCAGCCAATAAAGGAGCTGCAGCTCTCTTCACAGCATCACATGACTATCTTTTGGAGGATCCCCAAAGCTGGGAGATAGAGACTAAAGATTACACCATTACCATTAAATTACATGTCAAATTAACTTTATATTAAAGCATCTGATACATAGTAGTAAATTTCAAAAGTATCTTCGTGAACAATTGAATTAAACACAGATATTATTGATTTGTTGCCATTCAGAAAACAAAGAAACCATCAGATACTACAATAAGATACAGGCAGCTCATCTGCTGACACTCTTGAAAAGAAATTGCTTTTCTAATGCCAAATCATAAAATTTCTTTAGAAACAGCATGGTGCCCTGGAAAGAGCATTGGATTTGGAATCTGGTGACCTGGCTCCATCATCTATAGTGTGAATTTTAACATGTCATTTACTTACTGATTCTCTGTTTTTCTCTCTCTAAAATGAGGATAGGAAGACATGATCTAAATTACTCTTTTTAAGTCTTGGTATTAAATCTCCTAGGTTCCCCACCTCCAATTCCAACAGCATAGTGTGGCAGACTTGGAATCAAAGGATTGGTAAAAACCCCACATTGCTCAAACTTTGAGAAACGCAGTGTTTCTTCATGCCCTAGTTAATGATATTTGAGAATTAAGGTTAAGATGTCAAAAGAATAATATTTGCTTTTAGAAGTATTTTATTTATTTTGACACCACATTAATATGAAGATTCCTGGATGTGCAGAAAGTATATATATAATGACCTAAATTAAGTTAATGGGCCAAATTAAGAATGATAAATATGCTCTTTTAATGTGTAACTTTTTTTTTTGTAAACTGAGTGGTTCATATATATTTTGCTTTTGATTGAATTAATGAGGTACAATTAATGTGTCTTAACTTTTGGGGAAAAAATGATATTTGGAGACAATTGGGGCACTCATTTTGTTAACATGGACAAGGAAAATAACAAGACACAAAATTGATTATGAATTTCACACACATTAAGTAATTGATGTACTCTCCCTTTAAAAAAGGCACATAATAAAAAAGATCCTAAAAAAAAAAAAAAAAACATGTTGCTGTGTTAGCACTTTGTGCCTTCTAAAATCACTTTGTATTTCCTGATCTGAGCCCCAGATAACCCCGATGTAAGGATAATTGGATTCCTGCTCTAGCTGATAGTAAAATTTGTTTTGGGGAAAAATCAATTCTGTAAACAATCACATCATCTGAACTTGGGCCACTGGATGAAGCTGTCAGAGGGCTTACTTATAGCAATCAGTCAAGCTTAGTGTTCACTTGGGTGCAGTGGGGTGCTGGGTCTGGAGGCAAGAAGATCTGAGTTCAAATGCAACCTCAGATACAATAGCTGGGTGACCCTGGACAAGTCACTTCACCCCATTTGCCCCAGTTTCCTCACTTGAAAAAGATCTGGAGAAGAAAATGGTAGACCTCTCCAGTGTCTTTGCCAATAAAATACCAAAGGGGAGCATGAAGAGTCAGACAAGAATCAAACAACTAAACAACAAAATGTTTATAGGCAATTGGGAGGATGAGTGGGGAAAAAGTAGGTAACAAATCTCCTTGACTAATAACCAGAGGACCAAGTTTGAAATCTCACTCTTATCACATCATTTCTCTTAACCTCAACTTCCACATTTGTAAAATAGGGTTGTTGTGAGAGAAACATCAAGATCACAGATAAATGCAAGTTGTACAAACTGTTTCCATCTGCTGGTTCTCGGTATTCTTGATAAGGTTTCAAATTTTGAGGTTGAGATTTAGGGAACCAAAATGAAATTAAGTTTTCTGGTGGCCAGGGATTTAAATGATAAGGTCTAGTGGCAGATTTGGGATTCAGGGAATTAAATGGAGAGGTCTGGCTCCCCTGCAATCCCTCGGTATTCGGCACAAGAGTAGGGTGTTTTGGGGACTCCCTTCTGGTAGTGCAGAAGTTCTCTGTAAAGGAATTTACAGACCCAAAAACCTAGATTGCTAAAAATGTCTATTATGGAGATTGGAAGTAAGGTTAGAAATCCTGACAGAGAGGCATAAAGTTTGGTTAGGGAAATAGGTAAGGGTAAAGAAAGGGTGTCACTGGAAAAGAATATTCCACTGGACAGAGACTCCTTCGCATCCCTTGACATGGTTGGAACTTCTGCAAAGAGAGGATTTTAGTTTGGCTTTTTTATATTGAGTATCTTAGTGGGGGCTGGCACAGTCCAAGAAGATCAGAACCAATGGGGGCTGGGACAGCCCAGATCTTCTATTGGAATTCAAAGGGATGCTTTTTGACCAGGATTTGTAATTGAATCAAAGGCTCTGGCATTCTGGAAAGATAACTTGTCTGGGGAGGATATGTCTCAGTCAAGAGGGGCTGAGAATATGAAAGGAATCACAGATCAATAGGAAATACAGTTTTTTAAAGGGACCATAACTCACTTCATTCTGACCTATAAAATGGAGATAATGATACAACAGATATAATTTAAATTCAAGCTATTTATGGGTTGTTGTGAAGAGAGCATTTTGTAGGCCAATTATTATTACCTCCTAATACTAATATCCTGGATAAATACTTTTTTTTTTTCTTTTGGTGAGGCCCTCAGAATTAAATGACTTGCCCACAGAGACACAGCAAGTAAGAATTAAATATCTAAGGCTGGATTTGAATTCAGGTCTTTCTCCTAACTCTAGGCCCAGTGCCCTATCTACAAAGCCACCTAGCAGTCCCATGTTATAGATCAGGATAATGAGGCTCAGAGAGGTAAAGAGACTCCTCTAAATTTCTCATAGTTAGTAAGTGGCTGAATTGAAGTCCCTACTGACAAGTAACTCTAAATTCAGTGCTCCTTCCAATACTTTGCTCTGTGTAGCAATTGCCAAAGGTCTTTAGTAAGCATTGGAAGGACTCATGAAGAGAACCTGAGCAGTTCCAGGGTGTTCAAATGAATTTCCAGGAAGGAACAGGAGGACACAAGAGAATTACTGAGCAGGTTTAAAGGTTTTTGAGCTGGAAAATCATGTGATAAGAAGAGAGGAACAATACAATACAAATACAAAAGAATTCACAACCACTAAATCAGTGGCAAAAAGGGAGGGTTATTTTTCACTAAGAAGCTCTCTCTTAGTGGACAAATGTCTCAATGAGGAAATTTTCAAAGAATGTGTTAACAGAAACCTATTTTATGAGCAGATCTTGGCTGACTTGGGGCAGTTTGAGCTGATTATCAGACCAAGATCTCCCAATTGAATGAAGGTTTTTTCCCCCAGAATTTGGAATTTCCTGACTGGGGATCCAGCTACCTAAAAGATCAATTGAGGGGGGTTATTTTCCTTAGAAAAAGCCAGTTTGTAAAGTATGTCTCTTCCCAAACTCTCTGGAGTTTGGGAGCCCAAATCTCTCTTCTTTCAAAGATTAGCGGGGGCACAGTTTCAGAGTTCACCCCCATCAAGAGCTCACCTGGGATGAGGGATCTGGCAACTTGAGAGCTTCCTATTTCAACTAATATTTCTTGCTAATGATGTTGTTATTTGTCCTTGTTCTCAAAGAGGACCATAACTTAGAAATTATTTGAGTTCAAGTGAGGGAGGGCTGGGCAAGGCCACCTCCCTCTTTTTCCCCTCCAGAGGGGTCCAATGGCAAGATATAGATCAGGACTGGAGATGGCCCTGAATGCCATGGCAGACCTTGGCCCTTTGAAGTTCAGGTCTCAGATTTACTAAGGCAACTGACCTTTCCATGATTAAGGTCAGATAAGAAAGAAATGAGGCACAGAATGACCTTTTTTGTCTAATTTTAAAAAATCAATCTAGGAGAGGAGATGTCCCTATGTTTCTGGGCAAAACAGCAAACAATTTCTATTTACATTCACTCTGAACCAACCAAGGACTGAAAAATATTGAAGTGGCTTAGAACTTTTGTTAATCAATCAATGAGAGTCAGAGTGATTTAGGTTTAAGGCAGATTCCTTAAGAACAAAATCTATTCTATAAAGATATCTTTTGAGATTACATTCTTTTGGGCAGAGTATCCACATGTGTAGGAATGATACCCTATGTGGAAAAAGGGAAGGAAAAAGAAAGAAAGAAGGAAAGGAAAGAGAAGGAAATAGAAAAAAAGAAATAAAAAAAAGAAAAAGAGTGAGAAAGAAAGAAAAAGAAGAAAAGAAAGAAAATAGTGAAAATGTAGTACAGGAGAAACTGAGGCAAGATAGAGATTAGAGAGTTTTTAATATTTTATTAATTGGAGAGTTTAATTGACTGAACAGGACTCTCCTCTCAAAGTATCCAGTAATGAATGGGGGAATGAAAAACCCTTTTATAGCTTTTCAGACAAAGAAAAGAAGAAGAGCGGGAAAAGTTAAAACCACTTGGTTCTGTCAGGATGGGGGGAGGCTGTAAATTCTTACTAAAAGCCTAAGTCATGAAGTTCGAATAAACAGAAGTAAAGATGTCAGTGAAGTATCCAAGATAGTCTTATCTTTTGGAATATTTTAGAGGGGCAGTGTCATAAATTCTTAAAGGCAGAAGGAGCTAGGAGCCAGAAAGTCTCATCTGCTCCTCATCTCCCATTGACAATTTATAACCTTAGAGCAAATGGTCCTCAGTCTTAATGAACCAGGGGGGTTTTACAGCTTAAGGGACTGAGGCAGAACAGTTAAGGAAACTTGAGATAGAACAATTCAGGGAAACTCAGTCAGGACAATAAGGGAAACTAGTGCAGGGAAACTGAAGTAGAACAGCTCAAGGAGACTGTGGCATAACAAAAAAATGAAAGGAAGGAAGAAGAAAAGAATGAAAGAAAAGAAGAAAGAAAGAGAAAGGAGGAAGGGAAAAAGGAAGGAAGGAAAGAGGGAAGGAAGGAAAGAGGGAAGGAAGGAAGGATGGAAGGAGCAAAGGAAGGAGGGAAGGAGGAAAGGAAGGAGGGAAGGAGGGAGGGAAAGAAGGAAGGAAGGAGGGAAGGGGTAAAGGAAGGAAAGGAGGGAGAAACAGAGGGAGAGGGAGTTGTGCTGCCCAATTGGCCACTTCCAGTTGGGTCAGTGAAGCAACTTCTACTACAACCCACAAAGGTTGTTATTTGTCCTTCTTTCTTACAGATGACCATGATTTAGGCCTTAAAAAGTTTTATACTGTAATGCTGAAGAAACTGAGGCAAGATAGAGATTAGAGAGTTTTTAATATTTTATTTGAGAGGGAGAGATTGTGCTGGGGTCATGTTGCCCCCAGGGCTGATGTTCAAAGATCCAGCAGCTAATGTATGCTTCCCATAAGCTGGGGGTGGGGGAAAGGTAGACTGAGGCAGGGGCAGAGTCAGAGCACTGAATGCTGGAACAGACTATCAATCCGGTTCTGAAGGGTTAGGGGTTAGGGATAAAGAAGAACAATGACAGGATGGAGGGAGGTACCAGATATTCTGATAAGTAGGGAAGGGCTGGGATCCTGATGTCTAAGACAGAAGGTCTTTTTAGTTATCTGGATCATGATGATTCGGAGGGAGGGGTGGTATTACAGGACTGAGCAGAACAATTAGGAACTGAGGCAGAACAATTCAGGGAAACTGAGACAAGACAATTTAGGGAAACTGAGGCAGGACAATTAGGGAAACTGAGTCAGGACAATAAAAGGGAGCTGTGGCTCAAAAATATCTCAAAGACTATGCCCAAACTATTGAATTATGGTTTATCTCACACCTGTCAGATTGGCCAAGATGACAGGAAAAAGATAATGATGAATGTTGGAGGGGATGTGGAAAACTGGGACACTGATACATTGTTAGTGGAACTGTGAAAGGTTCCAACTGTTCTGGAGAATAATTTGGAACCATGCTCAAAAAGTTTTCAAACTGCCCATACCCTTTGACCCAGCAGTATTTCTACTGAGCTTATATCCCAAAGAAATCTTAAAGGAGGGAAAGGGACCCACAAGTGCAAAAATGTTTGTAACAGCCCTCATTGTAGTGGCTAGAAACTGGAAACTGAGTGGATGCCCATCAATTGGACAATGGCTGAATAAGTTATGGTATATAAATGTTATGGAATATTATTGTTCTATAAGAAATGATTAAGAGGATGATTTTAGAGAGGCCTGGAGAGACTTACAGGAACTGATGCTAAATGAAATGAACAGAACCAGGAGATCATTATATACGGCAACAAGAAAATTATATGATGATCAATTCTGATGGATGTGGCTCTCTTCAACAATGAGATGATTCAAACCAGTTCCAATTGTTCAGTGATGAAGAGAACCATTTACACCCAGAGAGGGGACTATGGGAAGTGAATGTGGATCACAACATAGCATTTTCATGCTTTCTGTTGATATTTGCTTGCATTTTGTTTTCTTCCTCGGGGTTTTTTTTTTCTTTCTAGAAACTGATTTTTCTTTTGCAGCAAGATAACTGTAGAAATATGTATACATATATTGGATTTAACATATATTTTAATATATTTATCATGTATTGGACTACCTGTCATCTAGGGGAGGAGGTGGGGGAAGGAGAGGAAAATTTGGAACAGAAAGTTTTGCAGGGGTCAATGTTGAAAAATTCCCCATACATATGTTTTGTAAATAAAAAGCTTTAATAAAAAATTATGGTTTAGTTTTATGAATCATCATATAATTCTCCTAAGCCTGGTCTTAGAACTTGAATTTGGGATTCTTCATAGATTTCCTGGAAAGCTGAGCTGATTGAAGTCTTGCTGTCATAGGGGATATGAACACAAGTCTATGAGGCTAAATTCCACCCCTTTTATGTGAAGGAAGGGAAGAGCTAGGTAAAATTAAAGGGGAAAGTTCAACCTCTAGCTGACTCAGTAGTCGCTGTCATTAAGGATTTCTACTCTGCCTCTTTCTTTAAGAGAGAAAAGGGAGGAAAGCCTAGATCCCTCCAGCCCCTTGGCTATATTTACACTAATTGGCCATTTCTTCTTCCTGAAATCATTAATTTCTACCAAAGACCCTGCCCTAGAAGACTTAACCCTTCAAATTCCAGAACTCTTATCCTGATGGATGACTGCTTTCCATGGCATCTTCTACCAAGCCAACAATAACCATGCTTCACTTTACTCCCTACCAACAGAAATAGGAAACTCAAACAAATAAAAATTATAGGCTTGGAAGGAAGGATAAGTCATATTTTTGCTGTGTTGATTTCAAGATAGATGCTGATTACATACTTTCTCAATGAAATATAACTAGTATGAATGGCCATAACAAGGAGACATAAACATCTCCTCATTCAGCAAATATTTGATTTATTTGCCAAGTAGAGATATGATAGCCAGAGCCAGCATAGGTTTGGAATATAAATTCATTTCTAAAATTCTACTAAAATTTTACAGTTTTCCTCTTCTGACCTTTCCTGTTTCTGTTGAGGTCATCATCATTCTTCTAGTCATCTAGGTTTACAACCCCAAAATCATTCTTAACACCTCCCTTGCCTTTACCTTACATATTCAACATTCTATCCCCACAGCATTTCTTTCTTCATTTCCCTTCTCTCAACTCACAGGATTTTCACCCTAGCTCCTTATCACCTCTCACTTGGACTACTGCTCTAAGCTTTTCATTGCTCTACCTATCTCCTCCCTCCCCTCTACAATATATCCTACACAGCTGCTACAATATTCTTTTCTAAAAACTAAACCATGTATTATGATGAAAAAATACAATTATATTTAAAAGTATTACTGAATTCCTAGTAGTTTTTTGTAATCATGAACTTTGTCAATCAATGGAAAGATAATATTAAAGAATTTATCCACTAACACCATGTAAATCTGAGTCATCTGTTATTATCATTTCCTTTAGAGATATAAGTGACAAACATGACAAACCTCTACTATCCTTTGTGTGGTAGTCTGGTACACAGGGGCAGCTTCCCTATGAGAGGGCTGTCACATTTACCTGGGCAGTAGTCCCTTCTATTCTATATCCATCTTGAAGGAGGAGAGAATGGTTGCGTTTTTTGCTACAGTCACCTGTCACATCTCTAATATCTACATATATCTTCAATATTATCTTCCCATTGATTGAGAAAGTTTGTGATAAAAAAAAACCTACTAAGGATCTAGTAATGCTTTTAAATATAATTGTCTTGATTCCCCTTAGGAATCTACCCATTTTCTATAATGGACATTGGTATAGTCCATTCTAATGATCTTTCTACTTTAAACTATCAGAATTAACTTCTTTTTCTATAAAATATTGTTTTTAAAAGTTCAAGTCTTAGCTGAGTTCTGGACCAGGTCCATGCAACCGCTATTCCTTATAATTACGTAATGTATAATAGTAATAATAAATTCCTTTTACTAGTTAATTTTAGTTAATTCTTAAAGGCTGTAGGATTTTTTTTAACTTCAACATATTAGGAGCTTGATAAATATGTTGAATTGTAGCTGAGTTGCCATTTCTCTATGCCTGTTTCCTGATTGGAATAATCAAGAGGCTAATACTGCATCATCTTTGAAGTACCTTCCAATTCCAAATCCTATGATATTGATAAATTCTATATTCTAACATTTCTTTCAGCTCTTATAGTCTGTATTCTTTCATTGGTCCCTACTCATTTTTAGATTTCAATAGTTGGGGCTCAATAGTAGAACCAATAGGTGAAGATGCAGGAGAATAATACCAACCAGGGCAAGAGAAGATACGAAGAGATTGACTGTGGTCTCTAAGCTCTATATTCTGGAGTTCTTAGTTCTATTCTCTGCAATAAAATGTCCACCAGGTCTCTTGTTACTGGGGAAGTTACCAGTATCAGTTTACGCTGAACCTCTCTTTAGTAGCCAAGTTTGGAAAACACACAAAGACAATTCCTTCAGGGGAGATCCAGTAACTGGAGAGTTCAAGTCCATTTTCTGTGTACCTTGTATTCACATACCCTTTGGGAGGGTCCTCAAACCCAGGATATCTCCCTCTTCAATTCCTTGGAGGAAAGCCTGGCTAGCCTGTGTGGGAAAATGTTATTGCATTGTTTAAGTCTAACCCTGGGTGTTTGAGAAGTTAAGCCTGTTGTTTAGAGACTAGATTTGTTTAAGGTATAATTCAGGATTCCAGGTTATGCTGATCCCAAAGAAACCTTCCAGGAGGGTCAATCCAAATAATGTAGGAAAACTGGGACCCCCATGCATTGTTGGTGGAATTATGAACTTATCCAGCCATTCTGGAGAGCAATTTGCAACTATGTCCAAAAGGCTATAAAACTGGGCATATTTTTTCATCCAGCAGTCTCATTACTGGGTGAATATTGTATCACTACCAGGAGAATATGGTGCAAAGTAACAGCAAGACGTGTGATGATCAACTGATAGACTTAGTTCTTCTCAACAATACAGTTCCAATACAATTCCAATAGACTTAGGTTGGAAAATGACAGCATCCAGACTGAGTTAAGATTGAAGCATATTATTTTCACCTTTTTCTGGTTTTATTTACTTTTCTTTTGTTTCTTTCTCATGATTTAACCCATTTGTTTTGGTTTTTGTTTCCCAATATGATTTATATGGAAAGTATGCTAAAATGATTGTGCATATATAATCTATATTAGATTGCTTGCTATGTTGCAGAAAGGGAAGATAAGAGAGGGAGGAAGAAAACTGGAATCCAAAATATGACAAAAAATAACTGCTGAAAAACATTTTTACATGTAATTGGGAAAATAAATACTGGGGCAGCTAGGTGGATAGTACACCAGCCTTGAATTCAGGAGGACCCGAGTTCAAATCTAGTCTCAGATACTTAACACTTCCTAGCTGTGTGACCCTGGATAAGTCACTTAACCCCAGCCTCAGGAAAAAAATACTATTAAACTTTTTTTAAAAAGGTAATAGGACAAAAAAACCCAAAATAAATATAAGAATATTTCTTCTATTATAAAATCTCAGGCAACCCATCTGTTTTATCTGGAAACTGCCTCTGTTCTGGAAAAGCAGTTGTATTCTAATTCTTTTACAAGTCAAAACTTATACCACTGGATAGGGCAATTCTTTTTCAGTTCTGAGTTTTATGGGGTTTTGCCATTAATTGTTGAGAAGTAAATATGGACCTCAATCTATCCCTGTCCTTCACTGATATTCTAAAGGTTGAGATAGGTATAAGGGGAAAAGGTTATCTCTCTAAGTATATAAACCCCTCAGTGTTTTCTGGAGCAGGATGGAGGGATTGGGAAACTACCGTCAGGGTCATAATTTGTTAGGATGACTGGACAGGTCACTGGAAGAGATGTTGAAACAGGATAATACTGCTAACTCCAAGTCCTTTACCCAATGTGCAAGGTGGGTGAACCTCAACTATACAGAGCTCTCTGAGAAGAAGAGAAAGGGACCGATTCCCTCTAGAAGTGCTTCCCTCCTCACATTAAGTACTATGAAAAGTCTGGAGGACTATATAGGTCCCTGGAGAAAGTTGAAGCATCTCAGAGATAGACTAATTTGATTGTTTATGATTTCAAGAACAAATTCTATTTTGTATATATTTTTAATAGAGTTAAATAAAGCCTTTAATGGTAAAGGTTTGTTAGGCTGGGTGCTTACATGGACAATAAAGCCCTTTTATTTTTCTGTAGAGAGTAAACATGAGCTATTTTCTGATGTTCCTAGGAGAAACATTGGGGAGGGGAAAAATGAGTCCATTTTTTATGTTTTCAGGGAAAACCTTGGTGGGACATAAGCCAAAGATTTATGATTATTGAGATACCTCCTCCCAAGACTGGACATAGTCCCTAGAAGTTCTGAGCTTCAAGGTATAAGTAAAAATTTGTATTCTTCTGTTTATCCATGATTCTTTGTCAAGGTGCCTTTGCATGGGGCTAGATTCATGTGGATATATATTATGTATATATATAAGAGAAAACATGTTTACTCCCAAGGGTATGTGTGTGTGTGTATGTGTGTGTGTATACATATACATATATATATGTGTGTGTGTGTGTGTGTGTGTGTGTGTGTGTGTGTGTGTGTGTGTGTGTGTGTGTTTAAATGCATTCACAGGGAAAACATGAAGTAGTACAGCATAGTTCCCAAAAGTTTTCTGTTTGTGATGGTTACTTTCTGCTGTACAGTGCATATTTTCAATATTATTCAGAAGCCTAGTACATTTTTTTTAATTGAACAAATATTTATAAAGCTTTTGCTGTGTGCATGGCATTGATAAAAAGTTACTTCCTGCCCTCAAGGAGATTACTTTCTGATGTTGTTGTGGTTTTTTCAGTCATATCCAATTCTTCATGACTTCATTTGGGATTTTCTTGGCAAGGATATTGAAATGGTTTGCCATTTCCTTCTTCAACTCATTTTACAGATGAGGAAACTGAGATAAACAGGGTGAAGTGACATGCTCAGCTATGAAGTGACATAACTAGGAAGTACCTAAGGCCAGATTTCCTGACTCCAGACCCAACCCTCTATCTACTATACCACCTAGCTGACAGACATCTTCAAGTTCTAGAAAGTTTGTCAAAGAGAAGATAGATTTGATTTGGTTTTCTTGGCCTCAGAGGGCAGAACTAGGAATAATGTGGGAAGGAAAAGGAAGTGGAGTAGATGTGGATATGATAAGGAAAGCCTTTCTAACAATGAGAACAGCCCAAGAAGTAGAATGGGAGCTTCAGGATCCCATTAGTGAAAGGGATGGAGCTTTAGGCAGAGACTGAATGACCATCAGGGATTAAACTAGATGTCTCTAAGATGCCTTGATTCTTTAGGTATTAAAAATTCAAATAATCAAACAATCAAATATTTCCAGAAATCTATCAGTAAAGTCCCAAGGCTGTAAAATTTCCACTAGATCATGGGTCTGATTTTCCCTCCTGTCAAATGTTGTCCCCCGTTAGTCCCACTCAAGGCTTGTAATAAAATTTTCTCTCTCAGTCTCAGTTCTATCCTTTCAGGTGCCTCCTCTGTCCTCCCTCTACTCCCTTGAATGCAGAAAGATCACAAAACTCTTTCCTGGTCCTCCCCACTCAAAGTCAGGCCCTTAAGCAGCAGCCCAAGTCTCTGTTCCATGGGTGTAAATGGGATCCACCCAGTTTGCACCATCCTAAGCCAATTTATTCTTCATGAAAAGATAACATTTGCTCTGTTTATACTATGTATACTGGCCCAAAGCAGTTGGGCAAAAATATTCTGAAAGCTTCCAACCTGCCAAACCCCATGCTCAAATACACTGTGATGAATAAGCTTCAGTCCCCACCCTCCTTCAGCTCACAGCCTCACAGAGCATAACTTTAGCAGGCAACCAGAGACCAGGAAAGCCCCAGCATTCCCCAGAACCTGCAGCAGTCACATGAAGGAGGGTGACCCCTCCACAAGTCCCAAGCTGCTGGCCTGGGCAATATCTGCTCCAGTAGCTGCCAGTCTCACTCACAGAATGCCATGGAGCTGGCTGTGCATCTCTTTTTAATTACAAGTGCTTATTCAACAGGGATTGTGTGGCAAATTATAGAGACCTTGGGATGCATAGCATAGAATTAATGCTTTGGCAGGAAGGGATCTTTGGACAGAAAATGTCAGAGCTGGTAGGGCCCATAGACCATTAAAAAAGTGCATCCGGCTTGAAAGGGAACATCTGTTCTGGAAGGACCTCAGAAGGGAAGGCCCTTAGAACACATGCCATATAAACATTAGAACAAACCTTGAAGGTCAAGCTAATCCAACCACTTCATTTTACATATAAGTAAAAAATTGGTGCAGAGAAGGGTTAGACAGTTATTACACAGTAGTCAGGAATTGAACCCGATCCCTTCAGCTCTATCCATTATAACTTCAATGCCACCACTTCTGATATTTGTCTTTCAAATACAGCTCTTTTTTCTTTCTATTTATCAAAACTCTCTCCAGTTCAAATGCCACCTCCTTCAGGAAGCCCTTCCTGACTCCTTCCTCACCAAATCCCCAGAATCTCTTCTCTCCTCTCCCTGGCCCACAAAACCCATTGGTGCCAGATGTTACTCATCCAATAACAAGAATAATTCATATCCTGTAGAGCTTGGAGGTAGACAAAGCACATTCACTCTTTTATTTATATGTGTTCCCAGCCCAGCCCAATGGTGAGTGATGCAGGGACAGGATCAAGGCCCTCTTCCTTTCTGTCTCCCCACAGGACATTACACACAGAGAATAGACTGCAAATGTTGGTGAATCTGAGCCCGTACAAGCTTTTTAAAAGGTTCTGGAGAAAAAGTATTAGAATAATTCGAGCCATGGATCCCTTTGTCACTGCATCCCGTTGAGCAAATCATTTCATCTCTGGACCTCAACATCTTTCTTGAGAAATGCAGTAGCTGATGGAACTTCGATGTTCTTCTTGTTCTTTGTTCTAAGATTTCTGTGCTCTTTGGTCTAAGCCTCCTCCCAATTCTGTTCTATTTTCAGCATTCTAAAATTCCTCCCAACTTCAGCATTATCTTTTTCTACATTCTAGCCATCCTTTCAGCTCTGCTATTCTAGCTATATTTTATGTACTAAGAAGCCCTCTAACTATGAATTCTTGTACCTAGGAGCAAATTCATTTATTGTGGAGCAGAAGGAAGATGATGGTCTCGAGGACAGTTTAAATCCAAATGCAATTGAACAGGCTGTGGCCATATAGTTTAGTCTGAGTCAGATTGGAGTCAGGGTAAAGGCAAACCCCAGGAGAGAATGATAACTATAGAGGGTCTGAAACCTTAGGGTGCATAGCATAGAATGAGTGCCCTAGAGAGAGAGGATCTCCAATTCTTCACACTCCAGTGGTTCAGACTAACAGAGAAATACTCACCTGGTAGAAGTGAGGCAGGTCAGCTAGGCAGCACAACAGATAGGCGGCCAGGCCTGGAATCAGAAATATTCATCTTCCTGAGTTCAAATCTAGCTTCTTACACTTCCTAGTTGTGTGACCCTGGGCAAGTCAATTCATCCTGTTTGCCTCAGTTTCCTCATCTATAAAATGAGCTGGAGAAAGAAATAACAAACCATGCCAGTGTCATTGACAAGAAAACTCCAAAAGGAGTCACAAAGAGTCAGACACAAATGTAGACAACTGAGGTGAGTCACTCTGAGGAGAAAGTGCCCATCTCATGCTGATACTTGTTGATCCACTCTAGTTGAGCTAAGACTGTGGTTAGAAGGACTCTTTCAATTCTAATGATTAAGGCTGTCAGAGAAGATCTGGCACCAAGGTTATATAGATGAGAAGAAAGATGTCACAAGATGACAGAAAGCCCACCTATTCATAATCTTTCACTTTTCCCACATCCTCAGCTGCAGTTCAGATGGGGTCTAAAATGTCATCATTGAGCTGTTTTATCTGAACCTGCATTGCCCCCTTCTTCATTTGCAGCCTTCCCTGGCCAAGTGGACCACCCTTAGTTCTCGGGCCCTCCAGGGAAGATTGAACAGCTCCTCATTTATAAGTCAAGCTGGATTTCCTTCTCAGTGACCCAATTATGACAAAACCTGATGTTGGTTTGATGCTTTCCTCTTTACTTACAGTGCACATGGCCGTATCCCCTAAAGGGTTAGAGGGCTTTCCTCAGGACATTCCTCAGAAAGAGATGATATAAAATTATGTCCCCATCTTATGGAGGGTAAAATAATCTGGGGGGCAGGGGTAAGTGAACTGCTCACATAGAAATTACATATCAGACTAGGATTAGTTCTAAATTCTTTGCCTTATTGCCTCATTTAAGCTTCAGCACAATGCTATAGTGTAGGTGGTATATGGGTAAAGGTTGGCCATTTCTCAGAAATACAAACTGAGGCTCAGAGAAAGAATAACTTTACCAGCCTAAAGAGTGTAGAAGAGCAGAAAGAGAACTCCTTCATGCTATTTACTACCTGTGTAATCTAATGTGAGTCATCACTTTCCTGCACCTTAGTTTCTCCATTTGTCAAAGGGGCGAAATAATCCCTGAACTTCCTACCTTTTGATGAAAAAACTTTGTAAGCCTTGAAGAGCTACAGAATGGAAGCTTTTGCTATTCTGGTGCAAAGCACTTCAGAAGTGGGAGAAACTTAAAGAAACATTCTAAGCCGGGTGTGGTGGCCCAGGGCTATAATGGCTGCTACCAAGAAAGATGGGACGGAGAGTGCCCTGGAGATGGGGACCAGAGTTACTGTGGTGAAGCTGGAGGCACTAACCTGCCTGAGGGGCGGAACAGCCCAGAGCAGGAGAGGATCAGTTTCGAACTCCTGGTCATTGCTGAGGTGGGATCACATTCACGAGTGACTGCTGCACTTCCAGGCTGGACAAGATGGGGCAAAGGAAGCTAGATGGACAGAGAGATGGACAGATATATACATAGACCGATAAGTAGATGGATGATAGGTAGAAGATAGATATATACATAGATACATAATGGGTAGAAGATAGATAAATAGACAGAAAGAGAGATAGATGAAAGAGATGGATGGATGAATGGATGGAGACTCAGGTAGACAGTTGGCTAAATGATAACTAGGAGATAGGCAGTAGAAGATAGATACAAACATACATAGATATATAGATACATAGATGAGAGAAGATAGGGAGAGGTAAGCAAGGTAAATAGATGAATAGAGGTGGACAAACAGATAAATGAAAGATAGAAGAATATAAATAGATTAGATAGATAGATAGATAGATAGATAGATAAATATAGATGAATGGATAGAGAGACAGACATGCAGATAGATAAATAATAGAAGATAGGCAGGCAAAAGATAGATACAAACAAAAATAGATATGTAGATAGATTAAAGAAGATGTGGAGGTGAAAGACAGATGATAAATAGAGAGAGACAGATGATAGAAGACAAGTAGAATATAGATAGATGGACAGAGACAAAGATAGATGATAGAAGATAGGCAGGTAGATGATAGATACATACATATATTGACATATAGATTGATGATAGAAGATAGGGAGGGGTATGATAGAGAGGGAAAGAGAGAGGTAATAGGCGAGTAGAGAATGTATATATATACATATATATATATGTATAAATATATTAATACACATAGGTAGTAGATAGAGAGGTAGATGGAGAGATGGAGACAGAGAGAGAGAGATGGCAACAGAGAGACAGAGAGAGAGAAAGAAGAGACAGAGAGAGATGTAGATAGAGATAAATAGTTAGAGAGAAGATATGCAAGTACAAGTTAGAGACAGACAGACAGAGAGTCAGAGACAGAGAGAGAGGAAGAGAGGGAAGGAGGGAGAGAGATATGTAGATAGAGAGAGAGATAGATGGAGAGAAGATATGCAAGTACAAGTTAGAAAGAAAGAGACAGTCAGAGACAGAGGGGGAGAGAAACAGAAACAGAGAGACAGAGAAAGAGAGAGAGAGAGGGAGGGAGGAAAAGAGAGAGAGAGAAAGAAGAGGAGACAGAGATAAAAAGACACACAGAGAGAGACAGAGAGAGAAAAGGAGAGGGAGAGAAAGAGGGAGAAGGAAAGGGAGAGGGAGAGATAAATAGATGTTAGAAGTTTGGAAGATAGATGGTAGATAGATGAATGGATAGATAAAGAGACAGACAGCTAGATAGATGACAGAAGATAGGCAGGTTGAAGATAGATATATAGATACAAGAAAGAAAAAAAGAAAAAGAAAGGAAGGAAGGAAGAAAAAGAAAGAAAAAGAAAGAGAAAGAAAGAAAGAAAGAAAGAAAGAAAGAAAGAAAGAAAGAAAGAAAGAAAGAAAGAAAGAAAGAAAGAAAGAAAGAAAGAAAGAAAGAAAGAGAAAGAAAGAAAGAAAGAAAGAAAGAAAGAAAGAAAGAAAGAAAGAAAGAAAGAAAGAAAGAAAGAAAGAAAGAAAGAAAGAAAGAAAGAAAATAGAAAAGTTAGATAGACGGACAGAGAAGCAGACTGCATTTGGTTTGGATGTGATAGCTCACTTCAGACTCATCCTTGAATGTCTGAGCCAAGAGAGAATACACTGATTTAGTGATTCCCTTTCTAGTATCTAAGCAGCAAGTCCCTTTCAGCTTCCTGCCATCAGAAAAACACTGACTGTCCTATTTCCATAACTGTGTGGATCACTTCCTCTCTCTTTGGAGTGTTCTGTTCAATCCCCCACCCTTTCCATCCCAATCCCTGCTGTTATACTTGTTGTTTGTCCCTTTTCCAAAAGAACACTGACATCAGGGCTAATGTCTGCACTTGTGCGTGAATCGGATTTACGGGAGACAGAGTTACAAAAAGCCTCAAGCCTCACTCACTCTTCCTGAGCATTGAAGCTCAGTGGCAGGAAGAAAGTCAGGATTCCTGCTGATGGCCCAGAGTGCTGTATGTGACCTTAGTGTCTACAATGTCTGACCAAGTTCTCAGCTTTCCACAGCCCCTGCTTCAGCCATCTTCATGGCCAATGGAGCAAATCATTCTCATCTGCTCATACTGGCAGGGAAAGGCTTTGCCTGCTTGGGTAAACATCCCCCTAACTTACTGATGGGTTTGGGGCTTCTCAGTTACTCTCAACCTGGTTTAGCCTCTCTATAGTTTACCAGAGTGTGGCCCTGCTCTTGCTGTATCTTCCTGGCACCACAGGAAAGAGTTGGGTGGAAGCAGCCCTGCAGAGGTCTAATAACTCGATTTAATCTATCAGTAAAATGGCAGTGAAGAGAATCCTGGACTCGGAATCAGGAAACCAAAGTTTAAGTCCTTTGTAGTTATGGAACTTTAAGTAATTTATCATCTCAACCTCAATTTTCTCATCTGTAAAGTTAGGGACAATAATAGCACCTGCTTTCCAAGTTTGTAATGAGAAACAAATGGGATAATATGTAAAAAACTTTGAAAACCTAAGGCATGATGGAAATACCATCTATTTAGCAGACTTGCTCTTGGCTATACAATTATTTGGAGGGCCCTGGAAAGGGTGAGGGAGATTAAATATGGAATAGAAAACAAGAAACGTTTGTAGCGTTTTGAGAAGAGCCCAACCTTGGTCTGGAACTTGATCTCTGGAGAATTTGCCAACCAAAGAGAAGCCAGGTCTGCTGCACCTGGCTTCCCCTTTTCCATCTTGCCAAACAAAACTACAAAAAAAAGTTGAGGCAACTTAACTCAGTAATATCTGAGGTCTTTCTTTACCAGCTCTAAATTCATGTCATAGTGAAAATAAACTCTTGATTCAAACCCAGGTCTTCTGCCTCCAAATCTTAACAGTCACCTCTCCCCTCTATCCTTTCCTGTTGTAGTCCAGGCCTGTGGTTTCTCAGAATGTGCTCAATAGGATAGGTGGTTCCCTTCTCATGAACTAAGAATTCTTCCTGTCTTTTTGCATAAACATCTGACATACCCTCTAACTCTTTGGGCCTCTTTGTAACCACAGGAAACATGACACTGACCCATGTCACACAGCCAACCATATGCTTGCTGGGATCAGAGAAATACATGTGGATGATTAGAACTGGGCAGAGGTTGGAGAAGAAATCATTTTGTCTAATAGTTAG
The DNA here is from genome assembly GCF_048593235.1 of Sminthopsis crassicaudata. Taxonomy (NCBI): domain Eukaryota; kingdom Metazoa; phylum Chordata; class Mammalia; order Dasyuromorphia; family Dasyuridae; genus Sminthopsis; species Sminthopsis crassicaudata. Next base: position 667,430,077 of record NC_133617.1, read on the forward strand.
TCGTCCCCTAGGAAGCTAATGGAATTCCCCAGGGGGTCAACAAAGGAGTTTCAATGGAGAGAGTTTTGGAGAGTTAAAAGTGGGTTCAAATCCTAGCTTTGCCACTTCCTACAGGTTAGAATTTAGACAAGGAACTACTTTCTGAAATTCAGTTTCTTAATGTGTACATTGAGGGAATTAAAAGAAATGATATCTAGCAACCCTTTAAATAACAAAAGCCTTGCCATCCTAGGATGAATAGGCAGCACTTAGGATAAGCCATCCTAGGATGAAACAAGGATATGAAAAGGTCCCATTTGGAAACCCAGGAGGAAGGAGGGACTGGTATGTGTAACATGAAAGTAGAATTGAAGAACTTGGCCATTCAGAGCTAGAAAGGACATTGAATACAGAATTTCAGAGTTGAAACATCTAACTCAGAGGAGGAAATCTAGAGAAAAAAAGGACTTGCACTTGAGTAAGGCCTACAATAAGGCCTATTAGAGCTTCAGCTGAAAGGGATTAGTTCATCGAGGCTATGGTTTCCATCAGGAAATATGTTTTCTAACTACTGTTGTTTTAAGGAAAATTTGAGATCATTTGATTTTGACTTTAAGGTCATTTGAGTTTGAGTCAGCGCTTAATTTAAGCCAATGTCCCAGTTGTTTTGAAGCTCAGTCAAGCAGGAGGGAAATTTATGTTTTCCTATTCTGAAACAGGATATGGACTGACTGACCATTCCAGTGCTATTCCTCCAGGACAGAAAATGCTACAGTGGTATCCCTTTACTCACCTCACTTCCCTCTAGACAAGAGGATCTAAGAAGAGGAGTTCCTGAGGAAGGTAGAGGGTCTGACCTAGCCAAAAGAGGTTTGGCCCAAGCACTGCCAGTCAGTTCAAGGCCAAGGAGGGAAGCTTTCTTCACTGACCAGAGAATTGGTAAGTGTGGTAGGAACTGGTCACATTCAGATGTTTTCCTCCAAGGGTTAGTCACCTACAGTTGTTAAGGGGAGGGCAGAGCACTGGATGTGAGGCACTGGTTCTTACTGTCTCTGACTTTAAGCAAGTCACATTATATTCTAAGCTTCAGTTTTGTACCGTGAAAATGGTCAGGTTGGATTAGGTGGTCTCTATCATCCTATAATTTCAAAGTCATATAAAAATATGATAATATTATGTAGTATTGGGCCTCACAGGCTTGCTGTGTGCTGGAATAACTCACATGCAGAGAACACTTTAAAGTTTGTGATGTGATTCTTAGATGTTATTTAATTTGATCCTCACAACAACAGTGGCAAGCAGGTGCTAATCCTCATTTAGTCTCTGTAGTGGAGGTAACCGAGGCGGACAGTTGAACGACATGCCTAAGGTCACCCAGCAAATTCCTGACTCTCAAATATTCTTGCCTCCAGAGTTGCCTCTAAATTAGTGCCTAAGAGCTTCCAGAGTTATGCTAGTCAATGTTTAACAACTAATTGATCATTAGTTTTTCAATTTTTCAATTTCAAATTTTCAATGTAAGCATCTATACCTCAGAAATGCTACAAAATCAGAACTTGATTTATTGTTTTGTTGAATGTCTATTTTTAAGAATGTGATGGAGAAAATTTCAGTAGTAGAGATTACACTTTAGAGTTTGTTATAAACACTTTTTGGAGAGTGGGTTGTTAAATATCTAACAGCACAATATCAAAAGAAAACAAAAGTTTTAAGGTTTAATCAAAAGCTGTTTGGGGGATCTGCAATAATTTTAAGAATGTAAAGGTATCCTGAAGCCAAAAAAGTTTGAGGATTGTTTTTCTCACACTTATCTTACAGATTTATGATGATCTATTATATGCAAAGCATTTTGCACAGTTTTGAGAAATGTCAGTTATTACTGTATCACATGGGAAAGGTTTTTAGATGTAAAGGAAGAGAGCTTCCAATCTCTGAAATTTCCATGAGGTGGGCATAAGGTAAATCTTTTTTTTTTTTTTTTTTTTTTTTTTTACAAAGCACATTTTTATTTTTATTTTTTTTTGTCTCCTGCACGTTTTTATTACGTTTTTTTTTATATTTTTTAATTCATTTTTCCAAATTATCCCCTCCCTCCCTCCACTCCCTCCCCCCCCCCATGGCAGGTAATCCCATACATTTTACATGTGTTACAATATAACCTAGATACAATATATGTGTGTAAATACCCATAAGGTAAATCTTGATCAAAAATAAATAATAAATGTGAGCACCACAATGAATAAAAGAGTATAACATAGTGGCTCATCTCTAAAATGAGAAAATGAGGGAAAAAATTGAAATAATTTACAAAATAATAATAAAATGAGGCAGTGGGGCTAGTCTTGTTCTCTATACCTCTCTTCTCGGGATGCTGTGATTGAGTGCTGGCCTTCTTTTTCCAGGGTAACCCACTTTCTTACCTATCATTAACATTGTGTTAATTGATTCATTCCTGAACCCTCCTTCTATGCAGAACCTCCCAACTAACCTAATAATGATAAAGTTCCTAGAAGATACATGTGTCATTTTCCCATCTAGAAAGGGAAATGTAACTTTATTGAGTCTTTATGATTTCTCTTTCATGTTTACCTTTTTATCCTTCTCTTGAGTTTTGTATTTCAAAATCAAATTTTCATTCAATTTTAGTCTTTTCATCAGGAATGCCTGAAAGTCCTCTATTTCATTGAATATTTATTTTCTCCCTGAAAGGATTATACTCAGTGTTTCTTTCTAGATGCTTCAATTATTTTCTCTTTGACCTGGAAGCTCTGAAATTTGATTGTAATATGACTGGGAGTTTTATATTTTGGGTTCTCTTTTGGGAGATGATTGATAGATTCTTTCAATTTTTATTTTATGGTCTGGACCTCAGATATTGTGGGAGCTTTCTTTGATAATTTTTGAAATATGGTATTCAGGCTCTTTCTTTGATAACAGCTGTCAAGTAATCTAATAATTTTAAACTTATGTCTCTTCAATCTATTCTCCAGCTTATTTGTTTTTTTTTTTGTTGAGATATTTCAAATTTTTTTTCTTTTTTTTTCATTCTTTTGATTTTGTTTTATTGGTTCTTGATGTCTCATGGAGTCATTAGCTTCCACTTGCCCAGTTCTAATTTTTAAGGAATGATTTTCATCAGTGAATTTCTGTATCTCTTTTTCCCTTTGGTCAATTCTATTTTTAAGGTGTTATTTTCTTCAGTATTTTTGTGCCTCTTTTATTAAGCTTGCTTTTCATAATTATCTTCCTTTGATTTCATGTCTTTAGTTCATTTTTTGTCTACTGCTCTTATTTGATTTTGAAAATCATTTTTAGCTCTTCCAGGAATTTTTATGGGATGTGTACAACATAAACTTTTTTTTGTTGAGTCTTTCTTTATAACTGTTTTCACTTTATTATATTTTTCTGAGTTTGTGTCTTGATCTTCCCTGACATTAAATAGCCTTTCATAGTCAGGGTTTTTTTTTTCTTTTTCTTTTTTCTGTTTTCTATTTTTTCACTTTTTTTTTAATTGGAATTTTATCATAATGTTGGGCTCAGTTCCTGGCATGAGAGTAGAAGTTCAAACTGCTGTTTAAAATTGGAAATTTGGAAAATTGAAGTTTGGAAATTTTCAATGCTTTCAAGATGATGTGATCTGGACAGAGGTATTGTCACTGTTCTCCTAGTTTACACTCTGGTCCTTACCCAAAAAACCCTCTTATCCATTGGTATTGCAATCAGAATTGCTCCTCCAGTTTCATGCTCTCTTAGGAACAGAAAAATTACTATTCCTAGGTTCCCTGGTCCTTTGAAACTGGAAGTGACACTGCTCAACAGGATTCCCACTCCCTCTTGGCCAAAGGTATTCTCTTCCCCTTAACTGTGACTCAGAAGTGAGAGTAGGCAATAGTTGCAAAATAGTGTCTAATTTTGCATCCAGTGCTAATGTAGGAATCCTATGCTATCTCTTTCTGACCAGTCTTAAGATTCCCTCACTATCAATGGATTGAGAATTCTGGAAGCTGCTACTGCTTCTGGTACCATCATCTAGTCTTACAACTGGTAAGGGGGCTTCAGCTCAGTCTTCTCCCCTGTGTTACACATCTCTTTTTCCAACTTCTTATCTTATTTTGGTTATAATTATGTTTTACTTTGGCTTTGTTTTGGCTGTGTCACTTCAGAATTTAATTTGAGGTGTTATTTTAAAGTTGTTAGAAGAGAAATGTTGGGAGAACTCAGCTGAGTGTTTTTTTAACTTCATCATCTTGTCTCTGCCTCCTTAGTGTGTCTATAGTTATAGTTTTTCTATCTCTTTTTGCTGAGATGATTTATGATCAGAAATGATGATGGTTTAGGGGAATTTTGTATGTTGCAACTTTGTTGGCATTATTTCAATTAGCTTTTAGACGACTCTCTTGGTTCTTCTAAGCACAAAACCATACCATTTTCAAAAAGTGATAAATCTTTCTTATTTGCCTATGCATCAATTCATTTTTCTTGCCTTTTTCTATATAGTTTTCCTAGCACGGGGTCAAGTAATTGTGACAATTGACATCTTTGCATTATTCCTGATCTCCTTGGAAATAACAATAATCTCCCTTATTACTGGTTTTAGGTATTTAATGTATTCAGGAAAGGTCTTTTTATTTCCTTTTTACACCTTCAGCAGAAATATTTCAATGCTGTATTTGGTTGAAAGCTTTTTTCCCCAGATACTAACATAATTCCATGATTTTTCCTTATTAATATGATCAGTTCTATATTTACAGCTTTACAAATATAGATCAGTCCATTCAGTATAAATGCAAACTAATAAAAGTATAGATTTTGATATGTTGTAGAATCTGTTTGATATGTTTGCTAATATTTTAATTAAAAAGTTTTCAGCAATATTCATTAGGGATATTGGTTGATAGTTTTCTTTATTTATCTCTTCTCAATTATGATGTCAAGCCCATATTTGCATCATAGAAAAAATTTGGCAAGATTATTTTCTATTGCTATTTTTTGCCAACAGCTTGTGTGGTATAGGGATTTATTTTATATTTTCTTCAACTTCAAAGTTTGCAAAGGCTTTCTTTCACAACAACTGTGGGGAAAGTAGTATAAGATTTGTTTTCATTTCATAAATAAAGAAGCTGTAGGTGAGGAAACAAAATTATCACTCTTTGAAGATGATATTATGGTATACTTAGAGAACCCCAAAGAATCTACTAAAAAGCTATTAGAAATAATCCACAACTTTAGGAAAGTTGCAGGATACAAAATAAATCCACATAAATCATCAGCATTTTTATATATCACTAACAAAATCCAACAGCAAGAGCTACAAAGAGAAATTCCATTTAAAATAACTGTTGATAGGATAAAATATTTGGGAATCTATTTGCCAAGGGAGGGTCAGGAACTATAAGAGCAAAATTACAAAACACTTTCCATACAAATAAAGTCAGATAAAAATAATTGGAAAAATATTCAGTGCTCTTAGATAGGTTGAGCAAATATAATAAAGATGATAATATTACCGATACTAATCTATTTATTTAGTGCTGTATCAATCAAACTCCCAAAAAACTATTTTACTGATCTAGAAAAATAACAACAAAATTCATCTGGAAAAACAAAAGGTCAAGAATTTAAAAAAAACTAATGAAAAAAAAAATCAAATGAAGGCCTAACTGTACCAGATCTAAAACTATGTTATAAAGCAGTGGTCATCAAAACCATTTGGGACTGGATAAGAAACAGACTAGTTGATCAGTGGAATAGATTAGATTCACAGGACAAAATAGTCAATGACTATAGCAATCTAGTGTTTGACAAACCCAAAAACCTCAGCTTTAGGGATAAGAATTCACTATTTGACAAAAACTTCTGGAAAAATCGGAAACTAGTATGGCAGAAATTAGGCACTGATCCACACTTTAACACCATATACCAAGCTAAGGTCAAAATGGATTTATGATCTAGGCATAAAGAATGAAACTATAAATAAATTAGAAAAACATAGGATAGTTTACTTCTCAGATCTATGGAACAGAAAGGAATTTGTGACCAAAGAAGAACTAGAGATCATTATTGATTAGAAAATGAAAACTCTGGTTATATTAAGTTAAAAAGTTTTTGTACAAACAAAACTAATACAGACAAGATTAGAAGGAAAGCAATAAACTGGGAAAACAATTTAAATTTAAACCATTTCTAATCATATGAAAAGGTGCTCTAAATCATTATTGATCAGAGAAATTCAAAGTAAGACAACTCTGAGATACCACTCACATACCTCTCAGATTGGCTAAGTTGACAGAAAAAAATAATGACAAATGTTTGAGGCAATGTGGGAAAACTGAGACACTGATATATTGTTGATGGAATTGTGAATGAATACAACATTCTGGAGAGCAATTTGGAACAATGCTCAAAAAGTTATCAAACTGTGCATACCCTTTGATCCAGCAGTGTTACTACTTATATCCCAAAGAAGGGAAAGAGATCATGCATGCAAAAATGTTTGTGGCAGTCCTTTTTGTAGTGACTAGAAACTGGAAATTGAATCAATACCCATCAATTGGAGAATAGCTGCATAAATTGTGGTATATGAATGTTATAGAATATCATTGTTCAGTAAAAAATTTATTTCAGAGAGGCTTGGACAGACTTATGTGAATTGATGCTAAGTGAAATAAGCAGAACTAGGAGATTGTTATACATGGCAACAACAAGATTATATGATGATCAATTCTGATGGATGTGGCTCTCTTGAACAATGAGATGATTCAAACCAATTGTTCAGTAAAGAAGAGAATCAGCTACATCCAGAGAGAGAATAATGGGAAATGAGTAGTGAACAACAACATAACATTTCCCTTTTTCTGTTATTGTGTGCTTACATTTTTGTTTTCCTTCTCAGATTTTTTTCTTCCTTTCTAGATCCAATTTTTTTTGTATAGCAAGATAACTGTATAAATATGTATACATATATTGGATTTAACATATACTTTACCATATTTAACATGTATTGGACAACCTGTCATCTAAGGGAGGAGGTGAGGGAAGGAGGGGAAAAGTTGGAACAGAAAATTTTGCAAGGGTCAATGTTGAAAATTTTTTTTCAATGTTTTTACATTGACAAATGTAAATGACAAATTGTCAATGTTTTGTAAATTAAAAGCTATAATAAAAAAGAAGCTGAGATTACTTTAGAAGATAAAGTTCATAGTTCATAGAAAGTAGGTTTTGTGGTTTATGGATTTCTACCCCCAGTGGCCCATTTCAAAGATAACCCTTGGGTCATATTCTAATTCTTATCCCTATTTGCCAAACAGTCTGCCAGTGGACAAATGCAATGGGATCTGATTTTATTTGGTTCCAAAGTTATCTAAGGCTGCCAGTACACTTTTTGAATCACCTCACTTTGATTAGCACACTGTTATCTGATCGGTCTAGTGCTTTTCTGAAATCCCACATGTTGCATTCTTTATGTTTCATTCCTTCCACTTACCCACATTGATCATGGTCTTGATCTGACTTTTATTAGGAGCCTCAAATTCTAGATGAAATCTTAGGAACTCAAGTGCATAAAAATTTTCTGGGGAATACTAACTCCCTTCCCAGAAGTGCAATAAATCTACCAAATGTAGTAAAAGACAGCATGGCATAATGGGGAGACTGCCAGGCCTGATTCAAGGTAATTTAGGGATTTAGGTTTGATATTGGAATGAAATGAGCCATTTATACACCATCTATCAGTTATCAAGTGAACATTTAGTTAGCCATATTCCTTACAGAATATCTGGCAATGAATGATACAGCATTGATTTCTTGGACCACCAAAAAACAAAAAGGTCAAGAATATCAAGGGAATTAATGAAAAAAGAAATATAAAGGATAGTAGCTTAGTAGTATTTAACCTAGAATTGTATTATAAAGCAGCAGCCATCCAAACTATTTGGTACTGATTAAGAAATAGAGTGGTGGATCCATGGAATAAATTAGATATACACAACACAATAATCATTGACTATAGCAATCTAGCAATCTTCTCTTTATGTTGGCCATGTTGGTACATTGGTCAGAAGCCTGAGAGGGAAGTTCCTGACTCCACATGTATTGGCTTTTGTAATTAGGACAATAGGAAACTACATCAAAAGCCTTAGTTCCTTGGGCCAACTAAGTCTCAATACTGGTCTTAATGGTTAAGGAAAAAACTAGCCTTGCTTACATGAGGTATGACACTAGTACCCTAGCTTACATGGTAGGGCCCTGGAAATAAGGTTTCTCTCATACCCGATATTTTAATGGCAACATCCTAGTTCTAGTGGATCTTCCACCAATTGAGTGACTTCAGACCCATTACTGGATAACCCTAATACTGAAAATGCAAGCAGTCTGCTTAAATAACTTAAATAAGAGAAACAGTAAAATAGAAAAGAAAAAAAAAAAGACAGCAATATAACACTCCACCCCCCCATTCACCCAAAAGAATAGGAAGAATCTTAACTATCAAGTCACCAAAAAGTGGTCAGTGACACCTAATTTTTAAAGTTCATAATGGGTTTAGTAATATCAATCAGTGATGATGAGCATAAACAATACCAGGAACATATAGATGATTACACTTTTTAAAAAAAATTTTAATTAATTTTATAATTATAACATTTTTTACAACATTATCCCTTGTATTCCCTTCTGTTCCAAATTTTCCCCTACTTCCGTCCACCCCCTCCCCTAGATGGCAGGCATTCCCATACATATTAAATATGTTATAGTATATCCTAGGTACAATATATATGTGCAGAACCAAATGTTGTTGTTGTTCTTGTTACAAAGGAAGAATTGGATTCGGAAGGTAAAAATAACCTGAGGAGAAAAACAAAAAAATGCTAACAGTTTACACTCATTTCCCAGTGTTCCTTCTCTGGGTGTAGCTGATTCTGTCCATCATTGATCAATTGGAATTGGATTAGCTCTTCTCTATGTTGAAGATAGATGATTACACTTCTAACATAGTCATAAGCCTTTATTATTCATATGTAATATGAGAGTTAGGAGGTTATTACTCTTTTGTATGAAGTCTGCTTTGGTATTAAATAAATAAAAACACTTGCCATAATCTTTTTGGTGTTTCTTGGACCACCAAAAAACAAAAGGTCAAGAATATCAGGGGAATTAATGAAAAAAGAAATACAAAGGATAGTAGCTTAGCAGTATTTAACCTAGAATTGTATTATAAAGCAGCAGCCATCCAAACTATTTGGTACTGATTAAGAAATAGAGTGGTGGATCCATGGAATAAATTAGACATACACAACACACTAAGCATTGACTATAGCAATCTAGTATTTGATAAAATCCCAAATGTCAGCTTCTAGGATAAGTGTAATGTCTAGACTAGCTTTCTGGAGGATCTCTTGATGGACCTTGGTCTTGGGGGGAGAAGTGATAAAAGCAGGCCAGCCACCACGAGCCTGGTCAAAGATAGAGTCTGGAGTCTAGAGTCTGGAGTCTGGAATCTGGAGTCTGGAATCTGGATTCATCTCTGTGTCTGTGGCTTAGACTCTCAGATCCTAGTCCTCTCAGCCCTTAAATACCTCAGTATGATTATATCACTACAGCAACTGAGCCTGTGCCAACTGTGGAACCATTATATCACCGTATCACATTAAGTATATGCTAAATAGAATGATTACCTCATTCATCATATTAAATATATGTTTAACTAGAGAACCATTATCCCATCGATCACACTGAGTAGGTGCTTAACAGCACCCTGCTATCCTTGAATCAAGTATACCTTTTCAGAGTTTTTGCCCTCTACAGATAAGAAATTACTATTTGACAAAAATTGCTGGGAAAACTGAAAGATAATAAATATGTCAGAAACTCGGCATAGACCTCTATTTCACAACCCATATCAAAATAAGGTGAAAATGGGTTCATGATTTGGGCATAAAAGATGAGATTATAAACGAATTAAGGGACCAAGGAATAATTTGCCTATCAGATCTTTGGAGAAAGGAGGGATTTATGACCAAAGAAGAGCTAGAGACCATTGTGAAAGGCAATTTGGACACATTTGATTACATTAAATTTAAAAGTTTTTGCACAAACAAGGCCAACAGAAAAAAGATTATAAAGAAAGTACAAAACTGGGAAAAAATCTGTATAGCCAGAGTTTCTGATAAAAGTATCATTTCTAAAATATATACAGAATTGTTAAATTTATAAGAATATAAGCCATTCTCCAAATGACAAATGGTCAAAAGAAATGAACAGACAATTTTCAGATGATGAAATTAAAACTATCTATAATCATATGAAAAATGCTCTAAATCACTAATAATTATAGAAATGCAAATTAAAACAACTCTGAGGTACCACCTCATACCTCTCAGATTGGTTAAGATAAAAGGAAAAGATAATAATAAATGTTGGAAGGGATACGGAAAAACTAGGACACTAATGCATTAGTTGGTGGAGTTGTGAAATGATCCAATCATTCTAGAGAACAACCTAGAACTATATCCAAAGGACTATAAAATTATGAATACCTTTTCATCCATCAGTGCCATCACTAGGCCTATATTCCAAGGAAATCATAAAGGAGGGAAAAGGACCCACATGTGCAAAAATGTTCATAGCAGCTCTTTTTTGTGGTAGCAAAGAATTGGAAAATGAGTAGATGCCCATCAATTGGGGAATGGTTGAATAAGCTGTGATATATAAAGGTAATGGAATATTATTGTTCTATTTTTTAAAATGATGAACAAGCTGATTTTAGAAAGGACTGAAAAGATTTAAATGAACTGAAGCTGAGCCAAGAATACATTGTACACAATAACAGCAAGAACATGCAATGATCAATTATGAAAGGCTTGGTTCTTCTTAATGGTTCAGGGATCCAAAACAATCCCAATAGACTTTGGACAGAAAATATCATCTGCATCCAGAAAAAGAACTATGAAGATTGAATGTAAATCAATACATGCTATGTTCATTTCCCTTTTTCTATAAAAAGAGGGTTTTCTCTTTTATTCTGATTTTTATTTTCCAACATGATTCATAAAGTAATATGTGTTAAGAATTAATAAATCAAAGACCAAAAAGGACTATAAAGAGCATTAATAAAAAAAAAGACAGTACCAGATCTAAAACTATTTTGTAGAGCAGCAATTGTCAAAACCATTTGGTACTATGTAGAGGGCTAGAACTCTGAAGAAATATACTGAAGCAAAGATATTTACAGCAGGGTGTTAACTCAGTGGAATTGATGGGATAATGGTTCTCTAGTTCACACATATTTAGTGTGTTGTAGTGATGTAATTGCTCTAAGGTATATAAGGGCTGAGAGGACTGGAAATGAGACATTCCATCTTTGACCATCCTCCTGATGGCTCTCCTGCCTCCTGCACTCCTCCACTAACATCAAAGCTGGTCCCAAGATCCTCTGGAAAACTAGCTGGACATTACAGTACTAGACGAGAAATAGCATGATAGATCAGTGACTATGGTAATCTATTATTTGATAAAACCCCAAAATGGCAGCTTCTAGGATAAAAATTCACTATTTCACAAAAATGCTAGAAAAACTGGAAAATAATATGTCTGACACTCAGCATAAATGTACATCTCTAAGGTCAAAATGGGTACATGATTTTGACATAAAGGATGATACCATAAGCAAATGAGGAAAGCAAGGGATAGTTAACCTATCAGATCTTTGGAAAATGGAAGAATTTATTATTAAAGAAGAACTACAGAACATTATGAAATGCAAAATGGACAACTTTGATTACATTAAATTAAAAAGTTTCTGCATAAAGAAAACCCAAAGAAACAAAATTAAAAGGGAAGTACAAAGCTGAGAAAAAAAAATTTACAGCCAGTTTTTGTGATAAAGACCTCATTTCTAAAATATATGAAGAACTATTGTCAAATGTATAAGAATACAAGTCATTCCCCAATTGAAAAAATGGTCAAAGGATATGAACAGATATTTTTCAGATAAAGAATTTAAACTCATCTATATTCATATGAAGAGATGCTCTAAATCACTATTGAGTAGAAAAATGAAAATTAAAATAACTCTGAGTTAACATCTCACACTTCTCAGATTGGCTAAAATGACAGGAAAAGATAATGATAAATGCTAGAGAGAATGTGGGGAAACAGGGACACTAAAAGCATTGTTGGTGGAGGTGTGAAATGATTCAGCCTTTCTGGAGAACAATTTAGAACTAGATTAAAGGGATATAAAACTGTGCATATCCTTTGATCCCATCACCTCAGAAACTATTTTGATTTAATTTTCTTTCTTTTGAGATTCCAATAGACTTAATCCTTCTCGAAGGTGAAATATTTGAGATTTTGTCTCCTTTTCAATTTTCAATATTTTCAATGTTTTCTTGGAATGATGAAAGCTTAGATTCTGCATCCCTCTTAATGGCTGGTTAAATGAATCCCACTTAGAGTTTTTGATTTTGGGCTAGCAGGAAGAGGAATATGAAATATGCCTGGCAATGTAGGCTAGCGCTAAATCCTGAAGGGTCCTACCCGTCACACTAAGAGCAAAGATTTTGTTGTTGTTTTTTAAATTAGAGGCCAAAGAGAACCAAAGAAGGTTCTTGAGCAATGAAATGACTTGTACTTTGGGAGGATTTTGGCTATAGTGTGGAAGAAAGATGGGAGGAGGTCAAGAATGAAAGCTAGGAGATTAATTGGAAAGATTTTACAATGATCCAAGTGAGAGATGTCAGTACTAGAGTGTGTGTGTGTGTGTGTGTGTGTGTGTGTGTGTGTAAAAGAAAAGTTGAAATATAGATTGTAAACTAAAAAGAACTAGTAAAAATTAAAGAGTGAACATGGGAACTAAGGGAGAGGGAAGGATCAAGAAGGACTCCAAGATTGCAAACCTACATGCCTGGGAGGGATCTTCCACATGAACAGAAGACACTGAGAAGGGGCAGGTTTAGGGGGAGACAATTCATTCTGTGGGGCATGTTGCTTTTGAGTTGTTTGAGGGCCATCCAGCTAGACAGGTCTGGCAGGCAGTTGGTGCAGAGCCTGGAGCTCAGAAGAGAAGTCAAGACTAGAGGACATGAGCTCCCTTTGGCTTCACTTTCTCAAGTGAAGCTGCTTAAGTCTCCCCTAAAAATCTAGGGGTATGCCTGGAGAGGCGGGGGTGTCTCTTCTCTAAAGCCTTCTGGCTGCAGCACCCTTCAAGGTAAGTTCTTCTCATCTGTACTGTTAGGTGCTAACCTCAGTTCTATATAACCACATACATGAAGTTAGCTTTTACCAAGGGACGTTTCCTTTGAAGATACAGCCATAAAAGAAGTATAAACATTTCCCTCCCCCCTGACCCTCTTTACACTTTCCTCTATAGCACTTCAGACTCTCAGAGAACAGGCTCAGACTTCTATTATAGCATTTGTTCCATCAAGTTCACATTTAAATGGAGCATTGCTGCTGGTTAGTCTTCATGTCAAACACTTTCCTTCTCTGTAAAATTATACTCAGTGAATAATTGAGTTCCCCTTAAATGTGATATTTGTTTCTTTCATAGTAGTAAATGCACTTTACCTGATCAAATTATTTTTTCTTTTGGATTTTGCAGCTTACTTTCCCACATGGCAGCCACCTCCCCTCCTGCCTCAGCTACATCGACTGACCTTGGAAACACCAGCATCTATGACTATGACTATCTTGACAGTTTCCTGCATACAGTCTGTAGGAAGGAAGCCATTTTGTCCTTTGGCCAAGTATTCCTGCCTACCTTCTATTCCCTGGTGTTTATCCTGGGTCTGGGGGGAAACCTTTTCTTCCTCACTGTCCTCCTCTACTCTACCCATAGAAGAGAGGTAACTGAAGTATACCTGCTGAACCTGGTTGTTTCTAACCTCCTCTTTGTGCTGACCTTGCCTTTCTTTGGGGTCTCTGCAGCCTGGCATTGGGTCTTTGGGGAAGCCCTCTGCAAAACCATCTGCACTCTTTACACTGCCAGCTTCTATAGCAGCATCTTTTTTCTTGGTTGCATGAGTCTGGAAAAGTATCTGGATGTTGTCCATGCTCAGACCCACCATCACCTGTGGACCCCAGCAAAGAGCTGGCTCCTTTCAAGTGGGGTATGGGCAGTGGCCCTGGTGCTTTCAATCCCTGACCTGGTCTTTGCTCAAGTACATGAAGGTCCTGGTGCTGTGCTGAGTTGTCACCTGGACTTTGGATATAATGGACCTGTCTGGAAGGTGCTTCTTCGTTTTAAGCAGAGTATTCTGGGATTCATCCTCCCGCTTTTTGCCATGATCTTTTTCTACACCCGAATAGGGTGTGTTCTCACAGTCCTAAGACCTCGGGGCAGGGGTCGAGCCCTGTGGGCAGCTGCAGCACTAGTGATGGTCTTTTTTACACTGTGGTGTCCCTATAACATCACCTTGTTGTTGCACTCACTGCAAGACTTACAGGTCCTTCAGGGCTGTGAGGTCAGCAAGCGTCTGGACTATGCACTTCAGGTGACAGAAAGCATTGCTTTCACTCACTGCTGCCTTTCCCCTTTCCTCTATCTCTTTGTCCACCATCGGCTCAGGAAGCATCTCAAAAAGGTTCTAGAAGCCATCTTCAAAAGATCCCGGGAATCCTCCACTCCCCATCCCTCTCAAACCAGTTATTCCACAGCCGACGAAGAAATGACTAGCACTGACAATTGGGAAGAAAGGTTACAGGATCATGAAATTTAGAGCAAGAAGATTCTTAAATTCTTTTAGTTTAATCTCTTCATTCCACATGTGAGGGAACTAGGAGACAGTATATGTGACTTGGATAGGGTCACCAAAAAGTAAGTAGCAGACCTGAATTTAGAACCCAAGTCTCATTAGACAGAACTTCTTCACAACCTTCAGTAAATATCCTGTTGGCTTCTTGTAGCCAAAATGATCAACCTAAAAATCAGGAAAGCTAGATTGGAATCCCAGGCTTGTCACTAAATTATGTAACAATTGCATGGTGCTTGGTGCAGTAATCCTAAATTCTTTATATATAAGAACTCTTTGTTAACAATAGAAAAAAAACCCTTCATATAAAAATGGATATATTAAGCCATACTCCAATTGATAAATGGTCAAAGGATATGAACAATTTTCAGATGAAAAAATTAAAACCATTTGTAGTCACATGAAAAAATGTGCCAAGTCATTTTTGATTCCAGAAATGCAAATTAAGATAATTCTGAGATACCACTATCCACCTCTGAGACCAGCTAAGATGACAGGAAAAGATAATGATAAATATTGGAGGAGATGTGGAAAAACTGGGACACTAACACATTGTTGCTGGAATTGTGAACTGATCTAACCATTCTGGAGAGCAATCTGGAGCAATGTTCAAAGGATCGTCAAACTGTGCATACCCTTTGATCCAGCAGTGTCTCTACTGGGTCTGTATCCCAAAGAGATCTTAAAGGAGGGAAAAGTACCCATATATGCAAAAATGTTTGTAGCAGCCCTTTTTGTAATGGCAAGGAACTGGAAATTGGGTGGATGCCTATTAGTTGAGGAATGGCTGAATAAGTTATGGTATATGAATGTAATGGAATATTATTCTATAAGAAATGATCAGCAGGGTGATTTCAGGAAGGCCTGATGCTGATGAACTGATGCTAAGTGAAGTGAGTAGAAGCAAGAGAATATTGTATGCTGCAACAAAAAAGATTTCGTGATGATCAACTCTGATGGATGTGGCTCTTTTCAACAATGAGGTGATTCAGATCAGTTCCAATGGTTTTGTGTTGGAAAGAACTATCTGCATCTAGAAAGAGAACTGTGGGATTAAAGGTGGATCACAATATAAAATGTTCACTTTTTTGTTGTTGTTTGCTTGTTGTTGTTTTTTTCTTTCTCATTTTTTTTCCTGTTTGGTGTTATTTTTCTGGTGCGATTTTCGTATGTGAAAATATGTTTAGAAGAATTGCTCATTTTTAATATATATCAGATTGTTTGCTGTCTAGGGAAGAACATGAGGAAAGGGAGAGAAAAAATTGGAACATGGGGTTTTGCAAAGGTGAATGTTGAAAACTATCTTTGCATATATATATATATACATATTTGGCTGAGGCAATTGGGGTTAAGTGACTTGCCTAGGGTCATACCACTAGGAAATATTAAGTGTCTGAGGTCAGATTTGAACTCAGGTCCTCCTAACTTCAGGGCTGGTGCTCTATCTACTGTGCCACCTATTTTGAAAATAAAGACTGTTATCTTTTAAAAATGGATGTATGTACATTGACTAATTAAAGAAATATATAGTAATGACATAGTAATATATGGCATGGATTCTCAGACCCTTCTAGGAATTCTGTGCCTAAGAGAGCCACAGGCTACATTCTGGGATCCACCAGTATGGCAGAAACAATTCTGAATTTGGAGTCAGAAGCCCTGGCTCCAAAGTTTATCTGGGTTATGTACTCTCTCAATGATCTTCAGCTACTCGCTTTCCTCTCTGAACCTCACATTTTTCAGTTACAAAATAAAGAAGCTGGTATTATAGGAAAAAAATTTAAATCATATGAGAAAGATCATGAAATTGTGCACACTCTTTGATCCAAATAGCTCACTGACATATTTATGCCGTAAGGAATCTATAAAATTGGACTAGCAGTTCCTACCTCCCAGGCTGTTATGAAGACCAAAAGAGATTTATAAAAGCACTTAGCACAGTGCCTGGCACATAGCAAGTGCTATATAAATAGTAGCTTGTGACAATTAGATTATGATTATTACCAGGGAGGTTAAAGTTAGAAAGAGATATTTCCTGTATTGCAAAATAGTTATAGCAGCACTATTATATTAGCACAATTCTGGAAACAAAGTAGGGGCCTCCAGGGTGAGAAATGGGTGAACAAATTATGGTCTTTAAATGCCTAAAGAAGGGGTGTGTGTGTGTGTGTGAATGTATGGCACATGTGTATAAAGATTATATGTCATGGATCTGTGTAAAAGTGGCTCACAAGAAGTATAACTTAGTTTACAACACAGATTGAGTAGAAGATTGAGTAATCATTCTGTTCTCCACTATGGATGGAGAGCATTATTCAAATCCCAGGTTTGAGCTCTGGATAACAAATGTCATGGAAAGTTATTGTAAGAAATGACAAATGTTGAGAATTCTGAGAGTTTCTGAAGGACTTTATGACCTGATACAAGGTAAAACAAGCAGAACAACTACTATAATAGTATATATAATAATAATATAAATTCAACAACAACATTGGAACCAAGTCAAAAACTGGCCCCAGGAAATAACTAAGAAAATGCATCTCCCTCCTTTTGATGCAATTGTCCCTGCTCTAAAGGGGCTTGTTTTCTAAAGGAAGAAGCCAACACCAAAAAAGAAGGTCATGGTGGGAAAAGTTTATTATAAATTTAGATTTAGAACGGTATAAGAATTTGTTGTTCAGGCATTTCAGTCATGTCTGACTCTTTGTGACCCCATTTGGGGTGTTCTTGGCAAAGATACTGGAGTGGTTGGCCATTTCCTTCTGTATAAAATTATTCTGTATAAAAGCATCATTGGGTGAGGAGTTCATTCCATAGGTCCAGCATTAGAAACAGTCAATTGGCCAAACAGGGAAACCAAAAAGATTTGCTGATCTTAACATGGAAGTAGGTTATGTAAAGGGAACATCTTCTCTCAGAAGATGTAATAAACACCCACCTACACATAGACACACACACACACATATGCATACACCTTCACCCCCCCCACACACACACACACTCTACCATTCCTCCAGCCTATGCTAATTTTACTCCAGAGTAGACTCAGTTTGTAGAAGAAAGTTTCCAACATGTTGGGGATGGTGGGAAGATAAATGCAAATTTTCATGAGAAAGACAAAATGCAAGAAGCTTCAAAGAGGCACCAGAAGAGAGAGAGAGGAAAAAAAAAACAACCAATGATAGATCCAGAAAGCTGCAGCCTCTCCCCACTATCAACTCTAGCTAATTCCCACCAATGATAAGCTTTCTCCCTTGCAGACATCCTCCTAGTTAATGTTTCTACCCTTAAAAACCTTAGTTGCAAGATTTCAATGCTCTGAAGTTCTGTTGCAAAGACACATCACCTTTGAGACCCTGGAGATATAGGATTGGATGTTTGAAATGATGGGTAAGAGTTCTTCAGAAAGTGTTGAGAGAGGGGACTTCCAAATCTGTTTTCTCTTTCCATCTATCCACCATCAAAATACTTCTATATTTGAACCATTCCCTATGATGTCTAAGAAATGAGAATGACCAGAAAACTTACAATCCATGTATCTCTTCCATTTGTAGGAAGAGCCAAACTAACCAGTAGAAGAGAAAAAAAAAATTCTGCTACCCCTTGGATACTACTTACTTTCAACAGCAGCATCTTCTACCTAGAAGATATTGTCTTCACTCCCATTGTACAGATGAAGAAAGTGAATAGTATTAGAGCTAAATAAGAGAATGTGTGAGACAAAGGGGAGCTGCTCAGACTAGGCCTCTTGGAAGTACTGCACAGATTCACAGTATGTTCAGAAACTTCTTTTTATCTATTCATCCAAAGGCTCTAGAGATCTAATGCCCACTAACCAAACAAAACACACACAAAAACCAGACTGAAAAAACAAGATGGCAGTTTTATTCATGTAATAACCAAATTATACTAGAACCTCCAACTCAAAGCAAACTCAAGGCAACAAATCTACATATTCTCATGCCAGGAAGAAAACTCTTATACACAATCCCAGAATATCAGAGTTCAAAGGGAATTTACATCATTGGAGTTAGAACGTTAGGGACAACACATCATCTCACTCCAAATGCTTCATTGGACCCAAGAAGAAATTGAAGCTCAGAGAGAGACTGTGACATGCTAAAAGTCCCACAACAATTTAGCCAGAGAAAGGGAATGGATGCAGGTTATGAGATTCCTAGTTCAAGGGTTTTTCTACCACACCACACTGCCTCCTGCCCACACACTCTGCTGATTCCACTAAGTAGTCCACTTGGTGAGCACTGGATCATGAGTGGAAGAGATCATCAAATTATAAATCCCACAATAAAGAGTAGGGCTTTGCACACAATAGGTGCTGAAGAGATGATTGTTGAGTTGAAATGCACTGTATTAGTCTCAGAGGAAATCAAATATAACTCATAACTAATCAAAAAATACCCTCTCTTGGTTGAATGGTCTTGTAAAACTTTAATATTTTATTTTTACCCAATTTTATGTAAGGACAATTTTTAACATTCATTCTCTAAAAATTTTGAATTCTAGATTTCCTCCTTAGCTCTCTCACCTCCTCCCTCTCTGACAAGCAATTTGGTAAAGGTTATACAATTGCAATCATATAAAACATAGTTCTACATAAGTCACATTTTGAAAGAACTCATAGACCCAAAGGATAAATACACATGATAAAAAGAAATTAAGCAAAAAATAATATGGTTTTATTTCCATTCAGACTACATCAATTCATTCTCTGGATTAGGAGAGCATTTTCATTAATTCCATGGAATTGTGTTGGATCACTATATCAATGAGAACAGCTGCTATTCAATTAATCTTGATACAATATTGCTGTTATTATGTACCATAGTTTCCTGATTTTGTTCATTTCAGTTTGTATCAGTTCATGTAAGCCTCTCCAGGTTTTTTCTGAAATTAGTCTGCTCATCATATCTTATTGGAACATATATTTTATTTCTATTATATAACACAACTTACTCAGCTATTTCCCAATCATGAACATCCATTCAATTTCTAATTCTGTATCACTAGAAAAAGACTGATTGAAATGTATTTATACAGATAAATCCTTTTCCCCGTCTTTTGAATCTGTTTGGAATAGAAGCTTAGTTTTAGTGTTGCTGGATCAAAGGCTATGTACACTTTGATAGCCCTTTGGGTGGAATTCCAAATTGCTTTTCAGAATGGTAGGATGTTTTCTTATAAA
This sequence comes from Sminthopsis crassicaudata, assembly GCF_048593235.1. Classification (NCBI taxonomy): domain Eukaryota; kingdom Metazoa; phylum Chordata; class Mammalia; order Dasyuromorphia; family Dasyuridae; genus Sminthopsis; species Sminthopsis crassicaudata. The sequence goes on from NC_133617.1 coordinate 667,450,006, forward strand.
TTGGACCCAGTTCTTTATATATTTGAGAAATGTGACCTTTATCAGAGACACATGCTATAAAAACTGAATGACTCTGATAGATAATGGGAGATATGTTAATATATCTCACCAAACATACAACAGTCAACCAATCAAAAAATCTTTGGTTATCAGTCAAGGCATTCTCTGTCCAAAGAGTGCTGGGGAAATAGTCACCAATCCTTATTATGATACAATTTGGGAAGCATCCTCAAGTTGGTAAACCAGTGGCAAAATATCAAGCATATCCATGAATCTAAAGGTGGATTAAATTTTAGTAAATAGAGATATGGAAGAGAATATTCTGGGCAGAGTATCATAAGATAAAGAGTTGGAAAGGATTAAAGATCACCAAGTCAGACTTTCATTTTGTGTAAAAGGAAGCTGAGCCTTATAAAGGTAAAATAACTCTCAACGTTCAGTTACAAAAAGTAAAGCTGGGACTTGAATGATGGTTTTTTATTTCAATCCAATGTTCCTGATACAATAGCATGCATGAATAAAGACTGATATATTAAACCAGTCAGAGAAACTTTGAGAAACTGTGAATGATGCATTTAGAGGAAAAAAATAGTATTTATAGGGAATCTATGGGAGAAGAAGGTGGGTAAAAAAAAAGAGTGGGACATGTCTGTTGGGTGCTTTGAATACTGGATTAAGGATTTTGGGCTGTATCCTATAGGCAATAGGAGGTGCAGGACATTTTAAAAAGCAATCAGTGATGTTATCATAGTGTTACTTTAGGGAGATGAATCTTGTAGTCTGTATTAATGGGATTGTTGGAACAGGGAGGCCGAGAAAGAGCAAAGCAACAATTCAAATAAGAAATGAGGCCCTACAAAACTAGAGCTTTCAGGGTGGGTAAAGAAAAAAATTAAAGAGATTTGAGAGTTTGAAGAACAAATCAGTTACTGACTGGCTGTGAAGACAAGAAAGGAGAGAGTCTGGGTGCCTGGGAGGAGGAGTATGTCAACTACAGAAAGAGGCAAAAGTTGGGAAAGGATTCAGCTTTGGGGAAATGAAGATGACTTCAGGCTAGGATGTGTAAAGTTGGGACATCAGATCCTGCTAGCCAAAAGTAGTCACACATCTAGGACTGGAAGGGAACCCACAGCTTGATCTGGAAAGCAAACTTGTATTGATTTGAATACAGGGTCTAACTGTAACCTGGGAATGAAAGAGATGACCAAGTTTGAGAGTGAAGATAAAAAATAGAAGAAAGGACTTTGGGAGCTCAGAGTCAGGAGAAACAGGATGAGCTTGCAAAGGAGATAGAAAAGAAACAGTCTAGAGGAAGAGAGCAGGATTACAGAAAACAAGATGTCCTATAAATAGCTGTTCACTGCTACAATCTCAGCCTGGATGGGACTAGAGGCCATCTAGTCAGACTTGTACTTGAGCAGGAATCCTCTGTACAATATTCCTGCAGAGAGAAATGCAAATTAAGACAACTCTGAGATATCATTACACACCTGTCAGATTGGCTAAGATGACAGGAACAAATAATGATGAATGTTGGAGGGGATGTGGGAAAACTGGGACACTGATGCATTGTTGGTGGAGTTGTGAAAGAATCCAACCATTCTGGAGAGCAATCTGGAATTATGCCCAAAAAGTTATCAAAATGTGCATACCCTTTGACCCAGCAGTGCTACTACTGGGCTTATATCCCAAGGAAATACTAAAGAAGGGAAAGGGACCTGTATGTGCAAAAATGTTTGTGGCAGCCCTTTTCATAGTGGCTAGAAACTGGAAAATGAATGGATGTCCATCAATTGGAGAATGGTTGGGCAAATTATGGTATATGAATGTTATGGAATATTATTGTTCTGTAAGAAATGGCCAACAGGATGAATACAGAGAGGCTTGGAGAGACTTACATCAACTGATGCTGAATGAAATGAGCTAAACTAGGGGATCATTATACACTTCAACAATGATACTGTATGAGGATGTATGCTGATGGAAGTGGATATCTTCAACATAGAGAAGAGCTAATCCAATTCCAATTGATCAATGATGGACAGAATCAGTTACATCCAGAAAAGGAACACGGGGAAATGAGTGTAAACTGTGAGCATTGTTTTTTTTGTTTGTTTGTTTTTTGCTTTATTTTGTTTCTCTCCCCAGATTATTTTTACCTTGCAAATACAATGCTTCCTTTATAAAAATTAATAAAAAACAAAATTAAAAACAAACAAACAAAAAAAAAAACACCAATATTCCTGCAGAGGAGTTGGTCAATATTTGATTGCTGACCTTCAGTGATATGGCCCCACTACCCTGGTCCCATTGTGTCCAATGCAGCCCATTATGCCATGGGACACCCCCAACAATTTGGAGGCTTTTTACCCTATTGTTCAGGTGAAATCATTCTCTCTACAACTTCTGAGCATCAGCAGAAGAGGATTCACTCAAAGAGATTAAGGAAGGGTCAGAGAGGCACATGAGGGAAAAGAAGGAAGGATAGTCAAGAGTGGTAAAAAGCTACAAACATGAAAGAGGTCTGAGAAAATCCAACTGGAGTGTTGATTGGGAAATGCACTGGAGAGCAGTTTAGTGAGGGTGGTGAGGATGAGAAAAGAATCTGGGGAAAGAGCAGGTAGGTCAAGAGGGAACAGAGTGTCTGTAACCCCCTGCAGCCTTGACCTTATGCAAATGTTTTCTTCATCAAGCTAGAAGCATATCCAATATTGGAACTGGACATCATGTATTGGCTGGGGGGCACCAATTCCAAATCTCTTCCTATTTATTGAAGGGATCTTTGCCTCCTGATCAACTATGTTGTGTTGTGTGACCATGAAGAACACAATTATTTTCATCTCACTGAGGGCAAAGAATCTTCCAGGATAGATGGTGATGCTGGCACCCCACAGCAACATTGAATTTTCTCACTTGTTTATAGAAAACAATCTTTCTGCTACCACCAGGATTCAGTAAATGGTCATATTTGAATGTAGTGGGATCTGGATCCCTATGGAGGAAAAGGTAAGGGAAGATAGACATTTCATCTCCTTGGTGGAGGACATATTCCCTCCCACCATCCATTTTCAGGATCATATTCTGCTTCACAGCCCTAGCCAGGAAAGAGATATCCACCAAGCACAATGTCTCCTCCATAACTGTCCAGCATGCTGTACCATGCTATATTCATCAGTGATGGCTGCCCCATCTAGTCTCATCCTGCCCCATTTTCCTGAGCACTCCTTCTGCCTCCTCCTTCACAGCCTTCAGAGTCTCAGGATTCTTCAGGAGGAAGAGGAGGGCCCAGAAGGACATAACATCTGCATTGCTCTGGGAAGCCCAGAATATTATTAGTAAGTTAAACTGGCTCAGTGCTAACTCAGGCATTCCTTCATCAGCCTGCTACTTCTAAGCAGAACAGATCCATCCATTCACATTAACCCTCTCTATGATGTGCTGTGAAGAGAGAATATCTCAGATGAAGTGTTTGAATCTTCTCATTTCTTGCTTCTTTTTTGGCAGCAGCACAGAGTAAAACACCCAGAGAAAGAGAGTGTCAAGGTTCCTGAATTCCTCAAAGACTTTCTGGGATTGGAGCAGTCCTGAGCATGGCCTGCCTTGCCTTTAGTAGGTAGATTCCCAAACAAAGCCAGGTAATCCATTCTAAAGACAATATTGTAGCAGTATTGTAATAGTCCCTCCTGCTTCTACTCTTGGGGTCCTGGTCCCTATCAGCATTGGGTTCTAACATCAGGATCTGCAGACTATCCATCATGGCCTGGGTCATACCAACTAAATACCATCAAGTGCTTTAAGCTGTTATGTCTCATTGTATGTCTCTGATTTTTTTGTTCTTCGAAGTCAAGGAATTTGAACACCCAATCAATTGTCAGCTTGGAAAAGTTCAGCTTGCTTCTGTTCTCCTTCAGAATGACATCAAAAGAGAAAGAATTTGTGTCAAAGATGACACAACTGGCCAGCAGTCTGAACAGTGAAGATGTCCCCATGGCATCCTCTTCAGGTAACTGCAGGCATCCTTATAAAAACAGCTCACATTGTAGGGTGATTGGAATGGCCTTTCTTCTTAGAATTTTAGTTTATGTGCTTGACAAACCAACAGTATTACCATTTCTGAACACTTAGCCAGCAGAAGAGGCTGTCCCCCTTTGACATTTATATGTATATGTATGTGTGTACACACACACACACACATACATACACACACACACAATGTGAATGTTGCCATTGTTTATTTATGCAGATGTGTGTTCGGCTTTTACAAACCTCAGATTCCATTTCCTCTTTTTGTTGTTGTTGTTAGACTAACATAATCCTTTAAATACATCCTTAAATATTTGTTCTCTTGCAGTGACAGAAAAATCCCAGGCAAGAGTGCTTTTTTTTTTTTTTTTGAGCTTTGACGTCAAGGTTAGTTGTGTTTGCTGATTATTTACGATCTGAAATAATATATTTCTTTTTCTGAGAAGACATTTTGTTACATAATGATGACTTTTTTTATCCAAAGAGAATAAATTATGACATTTTTATTGGAAAAAATTAAATATTACAGGGGCATAATCAGACTCTGATGTGTTGATATTAAAGGAAAAGGCATTAAAGACTGGAAATGGATTATACTGGGAGAAAAGGAAAGGAGAAAAAGGAGAAGAAGAAGGAGGAGGAGGAGGAGGAGGAGGAGAAGAAGAAGAAGAAGAAGAAGAAGAAGAAGAAGAAGAAGAAGAAGAAGAAGAAGAAGAAGAAGAAGAAGAAGAAGAAGAAGAAGAAGAAGAAGAAGAAGAAGAAGAAGAAGAAGAAGAAGAAGAAGAAGAAGAAGAAGAAGAAGAAGAAGAAGAAGGAGAAGAAGAAGGAGAAGAAGAAGAAGAAGAAGGAGAAGAAGAAGAAGAAGAAGAAGAAGAAGAAGAAGAAGAAGAAGAAGAAGAAGAAGGAGAAGAAGAAGGAGAAGAAGAAGGAGAAGAAGGAGAAGAAGAAGGAGAAGAAGAAGAAGAAGAAGAAGAAGAAGAAGAAGAAGAAGAAGAAGAAGAAGAAGAAGAAGAAGAAGAAGAAGAAGAAGAAGGAGAAGAAGAAGGAGAAGAAGGAGAAGAAGGAGAAGAAGAAGAAGAAGGAGAAGAAGAAGGAGAAGGAGAAGGAGAAGAAGAAAAAGAAGAAGAATAAAATGTACCCCCAAAAAAAGCTGGAGGAAATTTTTTACAGCCAGTATTTCTGATAGAATTTTGAGGACTACTAATTCATTGTTGATGGAATTGTGAACAGATCCAGTCTTTTTAGAGAGCAATCTGTAATTATGTCCAAAGTTATTACTTTTATCCTCTGAGTCAGCAATACCACTTCTTGGTTATTTCCAAAGATGATTATAAAAAAAGGAAAAGAACCTATATGTTCTAAAATATTTATAATAACTCTCTTTGTAAAAGCAAGGAACTAGATGGGTGCCCATCAATTGGTAAATGATTGAACAAGTCATGGTATTTGATTGTGAGGACATGCTATGATACAATAATAAACAATGAGTTCAATGGTTTTAGAAAAATATGGAAAGACTTGCATGAAATAATGAAGAGTGAAGTGAGCAAAACCAGAAGAACATTATTTAAGAACAACATTGAGTGAAAAAATTATTTAGAGTATTAGAAATACCTAAATTAATTATAAAGGACATAGAGAAAAAACTGCTTAATAGAAAAATGTATAGAACTATTTTATACATATAAACACATTCACTGTCCTATTTGTGCCTAACAGTAGCCATCTGTAAGAGATTGGTGGGGGGGAGAAAAATGAAATTTACATAATTTTTGTTGTATATTCAAAAGGAATAGCAAATTGTGTATAGTAGATTAGCAGGTTCATGCACAATCATTTTTATTGTTATGTTATGGAAATGCTTGCTTCATTCCACAAATGAAAAATAAAGGGGGAAAAAAGAAGCCTATTCAATCATTTTCCTCTCACTAAAACATGTTATTAAAACTATATTGTAGTGAGAGCAAAAAAAGATTTTTGTATCTTTAATAAAATGACAAAGTCATTTAAAAGATGTTTATTGCACCTTTAATTCAATAAATATTACAAAATTCTATTTTTGTTGATGTTTTATAATGTACACAATACATTAGTAACAAGCAAATAATTTATAATGATTTAACTAGGGGGACTGCATGAACAAAAATATATTATTGATAGGGAAGTGTAACCACAAAAGTTTGGGGACCATTAGTATTTATCAATAATGCTAAGAGACTCTACAAACTTGAAGTGGTACTGAGATATCACAACTATAACATATTAACACCGTTAGTCACAACATAATCTTTGAGGCATGAATAGTTTCAAAACAAATTCTCAAAAAAATCAACAAACTTTAACCTCACTATGTCCATAAAGTTCCTTTTATGAAGCAAAGGTTTATTGAACTGAATCCAGTATTTACTCAGTGTGGTACTTTAACTCTTCTCCCTCCTACTTCCCCCCTACCATTCTCCCATTTTACTGGTGATTATGGCCAAGACAAAGAAAGTGACTTGTCCCTCTCTTTATACAATTTTCTTTTTGTATACTAAGTTTAGATTCTGGTTTGAGGTTGGAGAGAGGCAGGGAACAGTATTCTTATAAGAATTTTGGGGAAATAGGAATGTTTGACTAAATCCTATATTAATTGAGAAGAGGAAGAAATCTTTAAATCATCCATTCCATCATCCATGTTAGATGAGCAGATTGAAGCCTAGAGAGAAGTGATTTGCGCAAGATCACAAAGACACTAAGTACTAGAACAACTAGAACTCTTAAATGAGTATACTTTGGAAGGCCAAAGCAACATGAGGCCCAGTTGGTCATAGTGATAAGTTGTTGTAATCTCTTTGCTAATATTTTATTTAAAATTTTTGCATCAACAAGATTAGAAAGGAAGTAACAAACTGGGAAAGCTTTTTATAGTTAAAGGTTCTGATAAAGGCCTCATTTCCAAAATATAGAGAAAACTGACCCTAATTTACAAGAAATCAAAACATTCTCCAATTGATAAATGGTCAAAGGATATGAACAGACAATTCTCAGATGATGAAATTGAAATTATATCCACTCATATGAAAGAGTGTTCCAAATCACTATTGATCAGAGAAATGCAAATTAAGACAACTCTGAGATACCACTACACATATGTCAGATTGGCTAAGATTACAGGAACAAATAATGATGAATGCTGGAGGGGATGTGGGAAAACTGGGACACTGATGCATTGCTGGTGGAGTTGTGAAAGAATCCAAACATTCTGCAGAGCAATCTGGAATTATGCCCAAAAAGTTATCCAATTGTGCATACCCTTTGATCCAGCAGTGTTATGGCTGGTCTTATATCACAAAGAAATACTAAAGAAGGGAAAGGGACCTGTATGTGCCAAAATGTTTGTGGCAGCTCCTTTTGTAGTGGCTAGAAACTGGAAAATGAATGGATGTCCATAAAATGGAGAATGGTTGGGTAAATTGTGGTATATGAATGTTATGGAATATTATTGTTCTGTAAGAAATAACCAACAGGATGATTTCAGAAAGGCCTGGAGATACTGACATCAACTGATGCTGAGTGAAATGAGCAGAACCAGGAGATCATTATACACTTCAACAACAATACTGTATGAGGATGTATTCTGATGAAAGTGGATATCTTCAACACAAAGAAGATCTAATTCAGTTCCAATTGATCAATGATGGACAGAATCAGCTACATCCAGAAAAGGAACACTGAGAAATGAGTGTAAACTGTTTGCATTTTTGTTTTTCTTCCCAGGTTATTTTTACCTTCTGAATCCAATTCTTTCTGTGCAACAAGAAATTCGGTTTTGCACACATATATTGTATCTAGGATATACTATAACATATCTAACATGTATAAGATTGCCTGCCATCTAGCGGAAGGGGTGGAGGGAAGGAAAGGAAAAGTCAGAACAGAAGGGAGTGCAAGGGATAATGTTGTAAAAATTTACCCATGCATATGTACTGTCAAAAAAAAGTTATAATTATAAAATAAAAATATTAAAAATAAAATAAAATGTTTACATCAATATTCATTAGGGGGATTGGTCTGTAAATTTCCTTTTATGTTTTGGATCTTCCCTATTTAGGTATCAGTACTGTATTTGTGTCATAGAAGGCATTTTTCTTTCACTTTCTTAAAAATAGGTGTTAACAAAACAATAAATCAAGTCCTGATTTGTAGAATTTCTGAGATATGGATGCTCACAATGAAAATTTAACAATCAGCTTAGGAGCCAATCTAAACTGATGCCCCACTATTTACATTTCTGGATAGTTACCATATTAGAGATTTAAATGTTTTAGTATTATGAAAATAGTTTTGACCACACAAACCACCCTCCAAATGAATGTGGAGATGCAGGGGTCCTCAAACCCCGACTTTAAGAACTGCTATCCTAGAGATATAATTATCTTCATTTTTACAGATAAAGAAACTGGGACTTAAGATGGTTATGCGGCTTGCCAATGGTCACTGAGCTAATAAGTACAGAAGCAGTAACTTGGAGAACCCTAGACTGAGCCAGGAGAGCCATCTCTCAGCCTCAGTTTTTCATCTACAAATTAGGATAACTTTCTCTGTCACTCAGTGGGCGGCGCCCCATGCTGGGCGCCAAATGTAGCGAGCTGTCGTCTCCAGAAGCTGCCGGATCGCTCTCTGGGAAGAGATCTGCTGTGTCTACTCAAATCTCTCAGACAGATTCTTCTTCCTGTAGAGAACTGTTGTCTCCAGGCAGTTGCCGTTAACTCTTGTCCAGAGAAGTGACTTCCCTTCTTGCAGAGAGCCCCATCAAGCCTGATGTAATGCAGAGACTTCTCCTCTTTCTGGAGTGCTGTCCTCTTTTATCCTCCCAGAGAATGGGCGTGGGATAATGCAAGGGCTTCTGGGAAGAAGTACTCCAACCAATGAACTTGCTCCTCTTAAGAATCCGAGCCAGAGAACTATCAAGTCATCCTGAGTTCTCACCTTGTAATTGTCCAGACAACCTGAATTCTCACCTTGTCATTGTCCAGACAACCTGAGTTCTCACCTAGTAATCCTAACAGATAACAAAAGCAATACTATCAATCTCATAGGGAACTGGGTAAAACTTGGTAGACCATAAAGCCCCACTTAACTATGTGCTATTACAACTTTGGTAGACTTGAATGAATGATAAAATTGTTATTACTTTCCTTCTCTCTGTTGCTATCTACTTTCCACAGCTGCAAGATTAATGTTTCTCATGCAGAGATATCATCCTGTTGTTCTTCAGCTCAAAGTGCCCCTACTGAGTCAAGTTCCTAATTCTTTGTCTAGCATCCATAGCCATTCACAGTCTGGTACCACACTTCCTTTCCAACTCTACTTCCAGGGGGCCACTAGGTGGCACAGTGGATAGAGCATCAGCCTTAAATTCAGGAGGACGGGAGTTCAAATCTGATCTCAGACCCTTAACACTTCCTAGCTGTGTGACCCTGGGCAAGTTACTTAACTCCAGCCTCAGAAAAAACAAACAAACAAAAAAACACTTACTTGCTAATGATTCTGAGCCTCAGTTTCCTCATCTGGAAACTACTGGAAATTAATGTTGAATATAGTTGGATATTGTGAGAATCAAATAAAAATGTAATAGGTGCAAAGTCCTTTGCATTTTGCACTATGGCAATGTGAACAACTATTTCCTCATTTTGCACAGAGAAAATTAATTCCAGAAAAAGAAATGTTTCTTAAGGTCAAGTGGCAAAATCAGATCTTGAGTCCAGGTCTCCCACCTTCTCATTTGTATTAAGTGGCACTGAGATCATTATATTTTCTTTTTAGCAGACTTGGCTAATAGAACTAGCCCTAGGGTTAAAGTACCATCTTACTCATTTTCCCTTCTGCTCATTAAATAGAAACTCTCCCAACCACATTTCTCCCCAGGTCATTTGCCTTCCTATCATCTCTCCAAAAGAACAGGAATTGTAGAGATCTTCAGATGCAGGCCCCTCATCTGTGAACCTGTCAAGCCAGGATCTTTTGTCAGTTTTTTCCTTTTCCTGACACAGAGAAAGTCAGTAACATTAGTTAATAAAACAGAAAATTTCTCAGCTGTTCTTTGTCCTTTGTTCCCAGACTATGAGGCAGGAGACTAACCCAAGACCCAGAGAGTGTTCTACCTTCTCCTGGCCTTGGCCAGCCTTAAACTCTGGTAACTACTGAGCAGGGAGAGGAGATGTGGGCACATCAACTATTACTGGCAGTTCAATGCCAGTTCTAGCTCCAGCTCCAACCTCTGCCCCAGTTCCAATTATCCACATGTTTTTCTCTGATCCCAACAGGCATATGGTTGGCTGCGTGACATGGGTCAATGTCATGTTTCCTGTTTTACAAAGAGGCCCAATGAGTTAGAGGGTATGGCAGATGTTTATGCAAAAATCAGGAAGAATTCTTAGTTTATGAGAAGGGAACCACCTATTTCCACTGAGCACATTCTGAGAAACCACAGGCTGGACTGCAGCAAGGAAAGTCAGAGAGAAGAGAGGAGACCCAGATTTGGAGGCAGAAGCCCTGGGTTTGAATCCTGACTCTGTTACCGTCATAACATGGATTTAGAGCTGGTAAAGAAAGACCTCAGATATCACTGAATTTAATTGCTTCATTCTGGTTTGGCAAGATGGGAACAGGGGAAGTTAGGTGCAGCAGATCTGGCTTCTCTTTGGTTGGCAAATTTCCCAAGGATTCAAGTTCCAAACCAAGCTTGGGCTTTTCTCAAAATGGTACAAGCATTTCTTGCTTTCTGTTCTAGAGCTAATCTACCCTTCCAGGGCTTTCCACATAATTATATAACCAAGGGAAAGTCTGCTAAATAGCATGCCTTAGGTTTTCAAAGTGTTTTACATAGTATTCCATTTGTTTCTCATAATAAACTTGAGAAGTTGGTGCTGTTATTGCTCCATGTTTTATAGCTGAGAAAATTGAGGCTGAGATGATAATAATTTCAGTAAGATCCCACAACTAATAAGGATTTAAACTCAGTTTTCCTGATTCCAAGTCCAGGATTCTACTCACAAAGATATCTATCATCTATCTTCCAGTTTTCTATCATCTATTTGTCTGTCCATCCATCTCTCTCTCTCTCTCTCTCTCTCTCTCTTTCTCTCTCTCTCTCTTTCTCTCTCTCTCTCTCTTTCTTTCTCTCTCTCTCTCTCTCTCTCTCTCTCTCTTCTCTCTCTCTCTCTTTCTCTCTCTCTCTCTCTTTCTTTCTCTCTCTCTCTCTCTCTCTCTCTCTCTCTCTCTCTCTCTCTCTCTCACACACACACACACACACACACACACACACGTAATAAATAGCATGACTGGGGTTCAGAAAGAGTTCTTTCCACTCTGTTACACTGACACTTTATTTGGATGACTCTGGTTAACTTATTTCCTCTTCAGGGCCTCAGTTTCCACCTCTGAGAAATGGGCAACTTTTACACAACTTACCTCATAGCATTCATTGTGCTAAAGTTTAAATGAGGTAACAAGGCAAAGGTTTAGAACAGGAGATCAAGGTTCTAACCTTAGCTCTGGTATTTATTTTCTATGTGAGCAGTTCACTTAACCTCACTGAATCTCAGTTTTACCTTCCATAAGATGGAGACAAACTTTTATATCACCTCTTTCTGAGGGGTGCCTTTGGGAAAGCCCTCCATAATCCTTAAGGGAATATGGAAGTGAGAAGTAAAGTATCAAACCAACATCAGGTTTTGTCATAATTGGGTCACTAAGAAGGAAATCCATCTTGACCAATAAATGAGGAGCTCTGCAATCTTCCCTGAGAGAACCTTAAAACTAAGGGTGGACCACTTGGCCAGGGAAGACTGCAGGTGAAGAAGGGGAGGCTGCAGGTTCAGATGAAACACTCAATTATGATATTTTGGTCCCCATCTGAACTGCTGATGGGGACGTGGGAAAAGTGAAAGATTAGGAATAAGTGGACTTTTTTGGCAACTTCTGACATCTTTCTTCTCATCTATATAACTATGGTACTAGATCTTCTCTGACAGCCTTGATCATTAGAGTTGGAAGAGTCCTTCTAACCATCGCTTTAGCTAGACCACAGTGGAGTTAACAAGAATCAGGATGGGACGGGCATTTTCTTCTCAAAGTGACTACCATCTCTGTGCCTCATCTTAATTGTTTATAGTTGTGTCTGACTCTTTGTGACTCCTTTTGGGGTTCTCTTAGCAGAGATACCGGCATGGTTTGCCATTTCCTTCTCCAGCTCATTTTTACAGATGAGGAAACTGAGCTAGGAAGTGTCAGAGGCTGGATTTGAACTCAGGAAAATGAGTGTTTCTGGCTCCAATGCTGGCCCCCTACTGAACCACTGGACTTTGAATCATGGGAGATCCTTTCTCACTAGGATGTTCATTCTATGCTATGCACCTTAAGGTCTCTAGAGCCTCTCTAGTTCTTATCATAGCATATCTCTCCTGGGGGTTGCCTTTACCCTGACTCCAATGGGATTCAGCCTAAACTATGTGGTCACACCCTGTCCCACTTCATTTATATTTAAACTGTCCTCTAGACCATCAACTTCCTCCTGCTCCACAACAAATGAATTTGCTCTTGGATATAAGAATTCATAGTCACCATATGTTAAGGCATAAAATGTTGTAGTCAGAATATCAAAGCTGAAAGCATGATTAGAACATAGAAAAAGAGAATGCTGAATCTAGGAGGAACCTTAGAACACTGAAAATAGAACAGAAGTAGACGGAGACATAGACCAAAGAACATAGAATATCAGACCTGTAGGAGACCTACATCAAAGTTCCATCAACGACAGCATTTCTCAAGAAAGATGGTGAGGTCAAAAGAGAAATGATTTACTCAAAGGGATGCAGTGATTCAGTAGTAAATGCATGGCTGGAATCATTCTGCTGAGCCCTTTTAAAAAGTTTGTTCAGGCTCAAATCACCCAATATTTGCAGTGCATTCTCCATGTGTGATTTCTGTGGGGAGACAGAAAAGAAGAGGGCCTTGACCCTGTCTCTGAATCACTCATCATTGGGCTGGGCTGGGAATACTTACATATATAAGAAAGGTGTGTATACTTTATCTACCTCCTAGAGGTTTATGGGATATGAATTATTTTTATTGGATGTGTAACATCTGGCAACAGAGATCTATGTGTGCCAGTGAAGCACAGAAGATCCATGGTGTAAGAGCTGAAAGGAAGGAAGAAGTCCTAGGGACTGGTGAGGAGGGAGTCATGGAGGACTTCCTGAAGGAGGTGGTATTTGAACTGGGAAGAATTTTATTAAGTAAAAAGAAAGAAATAGTAGGAATGGTGGCATTGAGGATATAATGGATAGAACAGAAAGGACTTAGTTCAATTCCTGACTGCTGTGTAATAGCTGTATAAGTTTTAGGAGATCATTGCCCTTCTCTGTATTTTCTTTCCACTCATATATAAAATGAGGTGTTTGGACTAGGTTGACCTTCAAGGCTTCTTTCCATTCTAACATTTATATGGCATTTGTTCTAAGGGCCTTCCCAACTTTCAGATTCTGCCTTCTGAGATTCTTCCCAGAGCAAATGTTCTATGATCTAAGATCTCTTTCATGTCTGATCCCTTTCATGGTCTATAGGTCCTTCCAACTCTGCCATTCTATGTCCAAAGATCCCTCCCTGCCAAGGCATTTATTCTATGCTATGTATCCCAAGGTCTCTACAATTTGCCACACATCCCTCTTGAATAAGCACTTGTAACTAGAAAGGAGTGCACAGCCAGCTCCATGGCATTCTATGACTTGGATTGGCAGCACCTGGAGCAGATATTGGCCAGACCAGCAGACCTGGGACTACCAGGGAAGTGACCCCTCCTTCATGTGTGCTGGCTGCAGGTTCTGTGGAATGCTGGGGCTTTCCTGGTCTCTTGTTGACTGCTAAAGTTATCCTCTGTGAGGCTGTGAGCTGAAGGAGGGTGAGCACAGAGATTTAATCCTCTGTTTTACCCATAGTATAGTTGAGCATAAGATTTAGCAAATTGGAAACTTTCAAAATATTTTTGCTGATCTGCTTGGAGGCAGTGTACATAGTACAAATGGTACAAATGTTATCATTTCATGAAAAGAGGAACTTGATTTGGGATGCTGTAGACTTGGTAGATCCCAAGGGTCAGAGAGTTGGGCTGTTGCTTGAGGGTCTAAATTGAGGTGTTTGAGAATCAGGAGAGAGCTTTGTGATCCTTTTTATTCATTCAAAGGGTAGAGGGAAAGAAGAAGAGGTACTTGAAAGAATGGAACTAAGATTGAGAGAGAAATTTTTATTAAAAGTGGTCCCACTTGGTATATGAATGTTATGGAATATTATTGTTCTGTAAGAAATGACCAACAGGAGAAATAGAGAGGCTTGGAGAGACTTACATCAACTGATGCTGAGTGAAACGAGCAGAACCAGAAGACCATTATACACTTCAACAATGATACTGTATGAGGATGTATTCTGATGGAAGTGGATATCTTCAACATAGAGAAGAGCTAATCCAATTCCAATTGATCAATGATGGACAGAATCAGCTACATCCAGAAAAGGAACACTGGGAAATGAGTGTAAACTGTTATTTTTACCTTCTGAATCCAATTCTTCCTGTGCAACAAGAAATTCGGTTCTACACACATATATTGTATCTAGAATATATTGTAATATATTTAACATGTATAAGACTGCCTGCCATCTGGGGGAGGGGGTTGGGGGAGAAAGGGAAAAAATCTGAACAGAAGTAAGTGCAAGGGATAATGTTGTAAAAAATTACCCATGCATATGTACTGTCAAAAAAAAGTTATAATTATAAAATAAAATAAAAATTAAATTAAAAAAAAAGTGGTCCCACTAACAAGGGACAACATCTGAAAGGAGGGCAAGTCAGATCCATAATCTAGGAGGGAACTTATATTCAGTATCTTGGAACTTTACTGACAGGTTTCTGGAAATGTTTAATTTGATTAGTTATTCGATTATCCTGTACATAAAAAATCATAGCATCTCAAATCTGGAAGGAATCTCAGAGACATCTAATACAATTTCTGATGGTCACTCAGTCTCTGCTTAAAGTCCCAACCTCCTTCACTAATGGGGTGCTGTCTTACTAGCTTGAAGCCCCCATTCTACATCTTGAGCTCTTCTCATTGTTAGAAAGATTTTCCTTATATTACAACCATGTCTTATCCACTACAGTTCCTTTCTCCTTCCTCATTACTCCTGGTTCTGCCCTCTGGGGCCAAGAAAACCAAATCTAATCCATCTTCTCTTTGACAAACTTTCTAGAATTGAAGATGTCTATCAGCTAAATTGTTTAGTGGCTGGACGGTTGGGCCTGGAGTCAGAAAGAGTTCAACTGTGGCCTTAGGTACTTGCTAGTTATATGATTCTGGGCATGTCACTTCACTCTGTTTACCTCAATTTCTTCATTTATAAAATGAGTTGGAGAAGGAAATGGCAAACTACTCCAATACCTTTTCCAATGAAACCCCAAATGAGGCCATGAAGAATTGGCCATGTCTGAAAAACAACAATGACAACATTAGAAAGTAAACTTCTTGAGGGAAGAAAGTAACTTTGCTTTTGTCAGTGCCTTGTACACAGCAAATGCTTAATAAATATTTGTTCAGTTGAACCTATATCTTGACCTAAAATGCTTTTGAAAATTGTACCAGGCTTCTGAATAATATGGAAAATATGCACTGTGCAGCAGAAATCAACCATCATAGACAGAAAACTTTTGGTGTCTATGCATTTCTGTCTCATGTTTTTCCTGTGATAGATCCAATGGGATTTATTCATTTAGACATATATACATACAAAGAAACACATATTTATTCCTAAGCATATCTATATATAAAAATACACAAATAAACAGACGCACACACACACACATACACACACACACATACTTGAATCTAACACAAGATGCCATGCAAAGGAATTTACCTTGACACAGGATCATAGATAAACACAAGGGCACAAATTTTTACTTATACCTTGAAGCCTAGAATTGACATTTTGTCTTCAAAGCAGTGTATCCAGACTTGGGAGGGGGTTATTTCAATAATTGTAATCTTTGGCTCATGTCCTATCCAAGATGTCCCCTGAAAACATAAAAAACTGACTCATTTGGCCCTTCCCAGAATTTCTTCTGGGATCATCAGAATATAGCTCATGTCTACTTCTCTATAGAAAAGCAAAAAGGGTTTCATTGTTCATATAAACATTCAGCCTAACAAAGCATTAAAGGCTTTATTTAACACAACTTTAAAAAACAACACAAAACAGAGAATTTGTACGTGGACTCATGAACAATCAAGTCGGGAGGGACGGAGCCAAGATGGCAGAGAAGATACACGCGAATCTGTAAGCTCTCTTCTTCCCTCATTACCAATTAGTTAAATCAGCCTCAAAAATAATGCTGGACTGATAGAAACCACAAGGATTGGAAGCACAAAGAACAGCTGAAGAGAATCTGGAGTTTCAACAGAAAAGGTCAATTCCAAGGGGAGGAAGAAAAAAGGCCAGCACAGACAGTTAGGTGCTAGCACACTGTGGCTATCAGGCTGGGGAGAACTCTGGGATCAGAGAAGACACTGAGATAGAGGAATCTGACACAGGCTGTTAGCTCTTCTCTGCTTATAAAACAGCAGTTCAGAAGAGAAATCAAGCCACTTTAAAATATAAAGGCAGATACCAGAACCACCCCAATCTGCAAGTGACCTAACATCTCGGCATGGCTGTGCAGCCGCTTTCTGCTGTCCGGGCTTCACCTTGGGGTAGTTAAGAGCCTGAACAGCAGGGACACAGCCCGAGAAAATATCTAATCCACATAGTGCTGGGCTTGGCCAGAGGCTGTGGAACTCAGCCACAGAAGTCCCAGAGAAGCGGAACCTTTGAAATATGGACCAAGGTTTCCAGGCAGACACTTCCAGTTTGAGTGCAGGGGCTTTTCAACTCAGCTGCTGATATCCACGCCCACAGGACGCATTGGCTGGGCTTTGTGTCACCTTTACTGTTCAGTCTTAAACCTCAGGGAAGTCACTAGGACACACATCGGGGTCCTTCACTGGGCAACTCTCACAGCGCAGCCATATCACCTCTGAGGCATTTCCAGGGAGGGGAGAGGGGAACTCTCTCCCAGAGCTCTCTCTTAGCTCAGACACAGGAGCCACTGCATCCATCCAGTCTGGGAGGAAGCTGATAAAGAAATAAATAAATAAACTTCTTACCCCAAGGGAAGACCCCAAAAGAGTTTTAACCATGAGTAAATAGCTGAAGAGAACTATTGATTCCTTCTGCACAGAGAAAGAGCGGGTATCCAACCCCGAGGAAGTTAACAGCAGAGAGTTAGCAGATAACACTCTAAAGGGGAATGATACCTTCCCCCCATCACATAACTCTCTCCTAGAAGAGACTATTAAAAAGTTAAGAGAGTCTGAAGAAAAATGGGGAAAGGACAGAGAAGCTATGATAGAGAATAACAACATTCTGAAATTTGAGTTGGAAAAAATAAAGAATTCACAGGAGGTGCAGGGAAACAAAATTTGTGAATTAGAAAAGGTTAAAAAAAATCACAGGAAAGTAGGATTTCTGAATTGGAAAAGATAAAAAAATTCTCAAGAAAGTAGGATTTCTGAATTGAAAAACATAAAAAAGTCTCAAGAAAGTAGGATTTCTGAATTGGAAAAAGAAAATAACTCTCTAAAAAATTAGGGAAATGGAAAAAAATTAAATAGAGCAAAATAATTCATTTAAAAACTCAATTGGGCATATACAAAAAGAACTAAAAAGTGTGAATGAAGAAAATAACTCATTAAAAATCAGGACAGAACAAATAGAAATGAATGATTCATTGAGAACCCAAGAATCAGTCAAACAAAACAACAAAAAAAAAAAAATTGAAAAGCTGGAGAATAATGTCAAATACGTACTGGGAAAATCTATAGACCTGGAAAATAGATCTAGGAGAGATAATCTGAGGATCATTGGACTTCCCGAAAACTATGACCAAAAAAAGAGCCTAGATTCTATTTTACAGGAAATCATCAAAGAGAACTGTCCAGAGATAATAGAAACAGAAGGGAAAATAGGCATTGAAAGAATTCATCGAACACCTTCTGAAACAGACCCTATAAAAAGAACTCCACGGAATATTGTGGCTAAGCGGCATAACTACCAAACAAAGGAAAAAATATTGCAAGCAGCTAGAAAAAAGCAATTCAAATATCAAGGTGACACAATAAGGGTCACTCAAGATCTGGCTGCCTCCACATTAAAAGATTGAAGGGTCTGGAACCTGATATTCCAAAAGGCAAAAGATCAAGGATTGCAACCAAGAATAAACTATCCAGCTAAGTTTAGCATTTTCTTTCATGGAAGAAGATGGTCATTAAATGAAACAGAGGAATTCCATTTGTTTCTAAGAAAAATACTGGACTTAAACAAAATATTTGATCTACATCCACAAGACTGAAGAGAAACAGAAAAAGGTAAAAAGAACTCTTGAGAATTGTATCTCTGTGGTGGATATATAGAAAGTCCACATGGATAATTTGATTTTACTGATATAAAAAAAGCGGGGGGAGTAGTAAAGGGAAGGGGGTAGTATCAGAAAAAGGGGAATGTGTGATAAAAACAGGGAAACTACATCCCAGGAAGAGGCATAGAAAAATATACCACATCTGAGAGAATTTAGAGAGGGGGTGAAACATTGTGTGAATCTTACTCTCATCAGAGTAGGCTCAAAGAGTAAATAATTGACATATTTGTTTTTCAGAGAATTCTCTGTCACCTCATTAAAAGGGGAGAGAGGAAAAGGAAAAAGGAAAAGGGGAATAAGGGAAGGGTACAAGAAAAGGGAAGGGATTTGGAAGGAGGGGGGAGGGATACTAAAAAGGGAAGGCTGTGTGTCACAAGTGGGGTCTATAAATTAAATATTGGGAAGGGGTTCAGGGGGATCAAGGGAAAAAAGCATAACCTGTGGATAATATGATGGCAGGAAATACAGAATTAGTAATTTTAACTGTAAATGTGAATGGGATGAACTCTCCCATCAAATGGAGACAGATAGCAGACTGGATAAAAAGTCAAAACCCTACAATATGTTGTTTACAGGAAACACACTTAAAGCAGAGAGATACATACAGAGTAAAGATAAAAGGTTGGAGCAAAATCGATTATGCTTCAGGTAAAGCCAGAAAAGCAGGGGTAGCCATCCTTATCTCAGATCAAGCAAAAGCAGAAGTTGATCTAATTAAAAGATATAAGGAAGGAAACTATATCCTGCTAAAAGGTAGCATAAACAATGAAGCCATATCAATACTAAACATATATGCACCAAGTGGTATAGCATCTAACTTTCTAAAGGAAAAGTTAAGAGAGTTGCAAGAAGAAATAGACAGTAAAACTATAATAGTGGGAGATCTCAACCTTGCACTCTCAGATTTAGACAAATCAAACCACAAAACAAATAAGGAAAAAATTAAAAAGTAATTAGAACATTAGAAAAACTAGGTAGGATAGACCTTTGGGAAAAACTGAATGGTGATAGAAAGGAATATACTTAATTCTCAGAAGTTCATGGAACCTATACAAAAATTGACCATATATTAGGACATAAAGATCTCAAAATTAAATGCAGGAAGGCAGAAACAATAAATGCCTTCTTATCAGACCACAATGCAATAAAAACTACATTCAATAAGAAGTTAGGGGTAAATAGACCAAAAAATAATTGGAAACTGAATAATCTCATCTTGAAGAATGACTGGGTGAAACAGCAAATTATAGAAACAATTAATAATTTCACCCAAGATAATGACAATGATGAGACATGATACCAAAACCTGTGGGATGCAGCTAAAGCGGTAATAAGGGGAAATTTTATATCTTTAGAGACTTATTTGAACAAAATAGTGAAAGAGAAGATTAATGAATTGGGCCTGCAACTTAAAAAGCTAGAAAAAGACCAAATTAAAAACCCCCAACCAAAAATCAAACTTGAAATACAAAAATTAAAAGGAGAAATCAATAATATTGAAAGTAAAAAAACTATTGAATTAATAAATAAAACCAAGAGTTGGTTTTATGAAAAAGCCAATAAAATAGATAAACCTTTGGTAAATCTGATCAGAAAAAGGAAAGAGGAAAATCAAATTGTTAGTCTTACAAATGAAAAGGGGGATCTTTCCACCAATGAAAAGGAAATTAGAGAAATAATAAGGAGTTACTTTGCCCAACATTATGCCAATAAATTTGATAATCTAAGTGAAATGGATTACTACCTCCAAAAAATAAGCTTCCCAGATTAACAGAGGAGGAGATAAATTGCCTAAATAGTCCCATTTCAGAAAAAGAAATAGAACAAGGTATTAATCAACTCCCCAGGAAAAAATCCCTAGGACCAGATGGATTTACATGTGAATTCTTCCAAACATTTAAAGAACAATTAGCCCCAATGTTATATAAACTATTTGAAAAAATAGGGGATAAAGGAGTCCTACAAAACTCCTTTTATGACACAGACATGGTACTAATACCTAAACCAGGTAGGTTGAAAACTATAGACCAATTTCCTTAATGAATATTGATGCTAAAATCCTAAATAAGATATTAGCAAAAATAATTCAGAAAATCATCTCCAGGATAATACACTATGATCAAGTAGGATTTATATCAGGAATGCAGGGCTGGTTTCATATTAGGAAAACTATTAGTATAATTGACCATATTAATAATCAAATTAATAAAAACCATATGATCATCTAAATAGATGCAGAAAAAGCATTTGATAAAATTCAACATCCATTCCTACTAAAAATGCTTGCGAGTATAGGAATAAGTGGAATATTCCTTAGAATAATCAGGAGCATATATTTACAACTGTTAGTAAGCATAATATGCAATGGAGATAAACTGGAATCTTTCCCAGTAAGATCAGGAGTGAAACAAGGTTGCCCACTATCACCATTACTATTCAATATAGTACTACAAATACTAGCCTCAGCAATAAGAGCCAAGAAAGAGATTCAAGGAATTAGAGTAGGAAATGAGGAAATCAAACTATCACTCTTTGCAGATGACATTATGGTATACTTAGAGAACCCCAAAGACTCTGCTAAAAAGCTATTAGAAATAATTCAGAATTTTAGCAAAGTGGCAGGATACAAAATAAATCCACATAAATCCTCAGCATTTTTATATATCACCAACAAAATGCAACAGCAAGAAATACAAAGAGAAATTCCATTCCAAACAAATGTTGAGAGTATAAAATATTTGAGAATCCATCTACCAAAGATAAGTCAGGAATTATATGAGCAAAATTACAAAACACTTGCCACAAAAATAAAGTCAGATTTAAATAATTGGAAAGACGTTCAGTGCTCTTGGATAGGCCGAGCGAATATAATTGAGATGACAATATTCCCCAAACTAATCTATTTATTTGTGCTATACCAATCAGACTCCCAAGAAACTATTTTAATGACCTAGAAAAAATAACAACAAAATTCATATGGAAGAATAAAAGGTGGAGAATTGCAAGGGAACTAATGAAAAAAAAAAGATGAAGGTAGTCTAGGTGTATCTGATCTAAAGCTATATTATATAGCAGCAGTCACCAAAACCATTTGGTATTGGCTAAGAAATAGACCAGTCAATCAGTGGAACAGATTAGGTACAAAGGACAAAAAAAGGGTACATCTATAGCAATCTAGTCTTTGACAAACCCAAAGATACCAACATTAGGGATAAAAATTGATTATTTGAAAAAAAAACTGTTGGGAAAACTGGAAATTAGTATGGCAGAAATTAGATATGGATCCACACTTAACACCATATACCAAGATAAGATCAAAATGGGTCCATGATTTAGGCATAAAGAATGAGATAATAAATAGATTAGAGGAACAGAGAATAGTCTACCTCTCAGACTTGTGGAGGAGGAAGGAATTTATGACCAGAGGAGAACTAGAGATCATTACTGATCACAAAATAGAAGATTCTGATTACAGCAAATTAAAAAGTTTCTGCACAAACAAAACTAATGCAAACAAGATTAGAAGGGAAGTAACAAATTGGGAAAACATTTTTACAGTTAAAGGTTCTGATAAAGGCTTCATCTCCAAAATATATAGAAAACTGACCCTAATTTATAAGAAATCAAACCATTCTCCAATTGATAAATGGTCAAAGGATATGAACAGACAATTTTCAGATGATGAAATTGAAATTATATCCACTCATATGAAAGAGTGTTCCAAATCACTACTGATTAGAGAAATGCAAATTAAGACAACTCTGAGATACCACTACACACCTGTCAGACTGGCTAAGATGACAGGAACAAATAATGATGAATGTTGGAGGGGATGTGGGAAAACTGGGACACTAATACATTGTTGGTGGAGTTGTGAAAGAATCCAACCATTCTGGAGAGCAATTTGGAACTATGCCCCAAAAGTTATCAAACTGTGCATACCCTTTGATCCAGCATTGCTGCTATTGGGCTTATATCCCAAAGAAATACTAAAGAGGAGAAAGGGACCTGTATGTGCCAAAATGTTTGTGGCAGCTCTTTTCATAGTGGCTAGAAACTGGAAGATGAATGGATGTCCATCAATTGGAGAATGGTTGGGTAAATTATGGTATATGAAGGTATGGAATATTATTGCTCTGTAAGAAATGACCAGCAGGAAGAATACAGAGAGACTTGGAGAGACTTACATCAACTGATGCTGAGTGAAATGAATAGAACCAGAAGATTGCTGTACACTTCAATGCTGTATGAAGATGTATTCTAATGGAAGTGGATATCTTCAACATAAATAAGATCCAACTTACTTCCAGTTGATCAATGATGGACAGAAACAACTACACCCAGAGAAGGAACACTGGGAAGCGAATGTAAATTGTTAGGACTACTGTCTATCTATCCATGTTACTTATACCTTCGGAATCTAATACTTAACATGCAACAAGAAAATTGGATTTATACATATATTGTATCTAGGTTATACTGTAACACATGTAAAATGTATGGGATTGCCTGCCATCTAGGGGAGGGAATAGAGGGAGGGAGGGGATAATTTGGAAAAATGATTACAAGGGATAGTGTTATAAAAAAAATTACTCATGCATATATACTGTCAAAAAATTTATAATTATATAAAAAAAAAATCAACTCAACCTTTCTCTGAGATGCCTTAACTTTCCCTAGGGACCTCCAGACTTTTCATGATACTTAATCTGGGGAGGGAATCACTTCTAGGGGGAATTGATCCTTTCTCTCCTCAGGGAGTCCTGTTTAGTTGAGGTTCACTCCCCTTACCCAGCAGAGAAAAGAACTTGAAGTTAGCAGTATCAGCCTATTTTCTACATTTCTCCCCGTGACTTGTCCAGTCACTCTAATAAATTATGACCCTGAGGTAGTTTCCCAATCCCTCCATCCTACTCCAGAAAATATTTACAGAGATAACCTTTCCCCCCTACTCCTACCTCTACCTTTACAGTATATCAGTGAAAGACAGGTATAGATGGTTAAGGTCCAGATTTGCTTCTCAACTAATCATTAATTGGTGGCAGAAGACAAAACTTAGAACTCTAAAAAGAATTGCCCCATCTAGTGTCTATAAATTTTACCTTTATAATGTTCAAACAAAGGAAAAGAAAAATAACTGCTTGGCCAGCACAAAGGCAGTTTCTAGAAATTTGGGTTTCTTGAGATTTATAACAGTAGAAAACTCCTTACATTAATCTTTGTTTTTTTTTTACAAGTTACCTTTAAAAAAACAACTTGATAGTATGTTATTTTTCTAATTACATGTAAAGATGGTTTTTAACATTAATTTTTGTAAGATTTTGGATTCCACAACAAGCATTACATATAATGGGGATAACCTAGAAGTATTCCCAATAAGATCAGGAGTGAAATAAGGTTGCTCACTACCACAATTACTATTCAATATTGTACTAGGAATGTTAGCTTTAGTAATAAGAGAAGAAAAAGAAATTGAAGGAATTAGAGTAGGTAATAAGGAAACAAAATTATCACTCTTTGCAGATGATATGATGGTATAGTTAGAAAATCCTAAATAATCAACTAAAAAACTACTAGAAACAATTAACAACTTTAAGAAAGTTGCAGAATATAAAATAAGCATACATAAATTATGGGCATTTCTATATATTATCAACAAAGTCCAGCAGCAAGAAATAGAAAGAGAAATCTCATTTAAAATAATGAGATAGAGGCAGCTAGTTGGTATAGTGGATAGAGCATCAGCCCTGAAGTCAGGAGGACCTGAGTTCATATTTGACTTCAGACACTTCACACTTCCTGGCTATGTGATGCTGGGCAAGTCACTTAATCTCAATTGCCTCAGCAAAAATAAATAAATAAAATAAAATAACTAGATAATATAAAATATTTAGGGGTCTGCCATCCAAAACAGAGCCAGGAACTATATAAACACAATTATGTTATTATACAAATAAAGTTAGATCTAAACAATTGGAAGAATATCAAATGCTCATGGGTAAGTCAATTTAATATAATAAAAAAATGACAACTCCACCTAAATTAGTCTACATATTCAGTGCCATACCAATCAAACTGCCAAGAAATTACTTTATAAAGCTAGAAAAAATAACAGAATTCATCCAGAAGAACAAAGATCAATAATTTCAATGAATTAATGAACAAAAAATTCAAAGGAAGGTTGCCTAGCTGTACCAGACCTAAAACTATATTATAAAGGAGAAGTCATCAAAACCTTTTGGTATTGGCTAAGAAATTGAGTACTATATCAGTGAAATTGATTAGGTTCACCACCTATAGGTGATATAGTCACCTATAGTTAATGACTATAGTAATTTAGAATTTGATAAATCCAAAAGTCTCTAGCTTCTGGGATAAGACCTCGATATTTGACAAAGATTGGTGGGAAAACTGGAAAATAGTATGATAGAAATTAGGCATTGACCAATGCTTAACATCCTATACCAAGATAAGGTCGAAATGAGTTCATACTGAAAAGAAGAGTGATAAAGGGTGATCCTATAAGAAAATTAGTAGAGAACTAAGTAGAGGATAGTCTACCTCCCAGATCTGTAGAGAAGGAAGGAATTTATGGCTAAAGAAGAACTAGAGAACATTATGAAATGCAAAGTGAATAATTTTGATTATATTAAATTAAAATTTTTTTGTACAAACAAAACCAATGAAGCCAAGATTAGAAGGGAAGCAGAAAACTGGGAAGAAAATTCTTCATTCAATGTTTCTGATAAAGGCCTCACTTCTAAAATATAGAGAAAAAGGACTCGAATTTATGAGAATATAAGCCATTCCCCAATTGATAAATGGTCTAAAGATATGAACAGACAATTTTCAAATGAAGAAATTTAAACCCTTTCTAGTTACATGAAAAAAATGCTCTAAATCTATTGATTAGAGAAATGCAAGTTAAGACAACTCTGAGATACCATCTCACATCATTCAGAATGGCTAACATGACAGGAAAAGATAATGATAAATGTTACAGGGAAAAATGGGACTCTAATACATTGTTGGTGGAGTTGTGATCCAATCATTCTGGAGAGAATTTGGAACTATACTCAAAGGGCTATCAAACTGTGCATATCCTTTGATCCAACAGTGTCTCCACTGGATCTGTATTCCAAAGGTATCATAAAAAAGAGAAAAGAACCCACATGTGCAAAAAATTTTTGTAGCAACCTTTTTTGTAGTGGCAAGGAACTGGAAATTGAGTGGATGCCCATCAGTTGGGCGATGGCCAAATATATAATTATATTATATGAATGCAATAGAAAATTATTCTTCTAAAAGAAATAATGAGCAGATGATTTCAGGACAACTTGAAAATATTTATATTAATTGATACTAAGTGAAGTGAGTACAATCAATAAAACATTGTACACAAGAACAAGATTATGTGATAATCAACTGTGATGGCCTTGGCTCTTTTCAGTGATGAGGTGATTCAAGTCAGTTCCAATAGATTTGTAATGGAAAGAGCTATCCCTCATCAGAGAGAGGACTGAGGAGTTGGATCACAGCACAGAATTTTCACCTTTTTGTCATCGTTGTTTTTTAGATTACTTTTTTTTCTTTCTTGTTTTTTTCTCTTTTGATATGATTTGTCTTGTGCAGCATGACAAATAGGGAAATATATTTAGAAGAATGGTACACCCTCTATTGAATTACTTGCTATCTAGGGAAGAAGATAATTGGAAGAGAAGAAGAAAAATTTGGAACACAAGGTTTTTGCATAGGTAAATGTTGAAAATTAACTTTGTATATATTATAAAAACAAAAAGTTATTTTTAAAAGATTTTGTTTAAAAAAACTTTGAATTCTGAATTTTTCTTCTCCCTTCCTCCTTTTTCTTTCCTTTCTACAAGACAGTAAGCAATATGATATAAGTTATACATGTACAATCATTTTAACGTAGTTCCATATAAGTCATGTTGGGAAAGAAAAATTAGAACAAAAGGGAAAAACCATGAAAAAGAAAAACATAGTAAAACAAAACTCCCCAATAAAGGTGTAAATAGTATGCTTTGATCTTCTTTCGGTCTCCATAGTTTTTTCTCTGGATGCTGTTATAATTTTCCATTCCAAGTTCTTTGGAATTGTCTTAGATCACTATATTGCTGAGAAGAGCTAGTCTATCAAAGTAAATCATTACACAATTTTGTTATTGGGTATAATATTCTCCTAGTTCTGCTTGCTCAGCATCAGTTCATGTTAGTCTTTCCAGGCTTTTCTGAAATCAGACTGTTCATCATTTCTTATAGAATAATAGCATCCAATTCCATTCATGTATACCATGATTTATTCAGTCATCCCTCAGTTGCTAAGCATTCACTCAATTTCCAGTTTCTTGTCACTACGAAAAGAGCTGCCATAAACATTTTTCCAGCTATGGATCCTTTACCTTCTAATGATCTCTTTGGGATACAGACCCAGTAATTTTATAGCCCTTTGGGCATAGTTGCAAATTGCTCTCCATAATGGCTGGATCAGTTCACAATTCCACCAACAATGCATGGGGTTCCAGTTTTCCTACATTATTTGCACCAATCTTTGGGATCAGCCTTAAACAAATCTAGTCTCTAAACAACAGGTCCGACTTCTCAGGCACACAGGGCTAGGCTTTAGCCATGCAGAAACGTTTTCCCACATGGGCTAGTCAGGCTTTTCTCCGGAGCTGAAGTCTAGACATACCTAATTGGCTCCTCTTTGATCTTTGCTTTGATTTGACAATCCCTGACTGTTTCCCCTATAGCCATCAAGCAAGGCAGGCTGAGCTGTCACTCATTCCCTAAGCCAGGAGAACCCTTTGCATATCCAGAATCCTTTGCCCTGAACAGTGGTTCTGTGTATTGTTTAACAAGTAAAGGGGCTTTTTTTTCTCAAACACTCCTGCTCCATCTGTCTTCTAGAAGGCATCTGTCATAGTTGGATCTGGAACTTGCTTCTAGGAAAGAGGGAGAAATCCTGGGTGACTGGGCTCCCTTTGGTCCTCAGGGTTTGAGGACCCTCCTAAAAGGTATGTGAACATAAGGCACATTCAGGGAATGAACTTGAGCTCTCCGAGGGATTTGTTTGTGTCTTTCCTCACTTGGCCACTAGGGAGCGGTGCAGCATAAGTTTATATTGGTAACTTCCCCAGTAACAGGAGAGATGGGGGACATTTTATTGTAGAGAACAGGACTAAGAACTCCAGAATATGGAGTTTAGTGACCAGCGTCACAGACATAAGAACTGGAAGAAATGTTAGAAAATAGAATTTACCAAGATCATAGGATTTGGAGAGGGAAAGTGCCTCAAAAATGACCCAGTCTAAGCCATTGATTTTACAAACAGGAAACAGGTATAGGGAAATGGTGAATCAGATATAATTCAACACATATTTATCAACTATCTAAGTTGAAGTTTAAAAAAAGCTCACAGTCTTTAAAAGTTTACCCCCTGTTCCATATCCTCAAGCAATTTACATTCTACTGAAAGTGTACAGACTACACAGATTAATAAATGATTTTAGGAGGCACAAAGCACTAACACAGCAAAGTAGGGTTTGTACCAGTCCTCTGATTCCTTATCTCCCACACTATGCAGTCAGAACTGGAGGTGAGAACCGAGGAGATTTAATTCCAGGAGTTAAAAAGGATATTTAGGTTCATATCATCCTCTCCTCATTTTAGAGAGAGGGAAACTGAGAATCAGTCAAGAAATGACTTGTTCAAGTTCACACAGTAAGTGATGGAGCCAGATCACCAGATATCAAATCCAATGCTCTTTTCAGGGTACCATGCTATTTCGGAAGAATTTTTGCATTTTAGCATTAGAACAACAATTTATTTTCAAGCATATCAGCGTGTAAGCTACCCTCACCTATCTTATCTCAGTATTTTATAGTTTCTTTTGTTTGTTTTCTGAGTGGCAAGAAATCAATAAAACCTGAGTTTATTTCCATTCTTCATGAAGATACTTTTGAAATTTAATGCTATAAAAATTAAAAAAGAAAACAAAATGCAAGCAAACAACAACAAAAATTAGTGCTATGTTTCAGATGCTTTAATAAAAAAATGTTAACTTGACATGTATTTTAATGGTAATGGTGTGAGCTTTATTCCCTGTCCCTCAGGTTTGGAGATTCTCTGAAGGACAGCCCTGTTATGCAACTCCTTGATTGGCTGAGAAACTTCTAAGCTAGAAAAAGAAGCAGAGGTGAGAAAGAATATAGTGAAAAAGGCCTTGCTTGGATTTCAAGTTTACTTGCTAATCACCATTTGTATGTCAAACACCATGTGTTTGACAGGAAAAGGGATCATACCAATGAGTATAAACTTGATATAATCTCCTCACCTTAAGAGGTGGGGAGGGCAGTTAGGTTCCAGCTAGTTTGCTCATTAGGTAGAGCATCCACCCTTGAGTCAGGAGGACTGGAGTTTAAATGGGGCCTCCCTCACTTATTAGTTGTATAACCCTGTACAAGTTAATTTACCCAATTGTCTCCAAAAAAAAAAAAAAAAAAAAAAAAACAACAAAAAAAAAAAAACCAGAATTAAAGATATAGCAGCTAAGAGATATAGCAGCTAAGAAATATAGCAGCTTTTTGTTCTGAACCAGTTATATCCATATACCAAAAGTTTTGGGGAGGAGTAGAGGGCAGGGAGTCACACATAAATGTAATTCCAGTCTAGTATCCTTTTTCAGAGATAGAGCAACAGGCTTCCTGGCCTTTTCTCCAACCCCATCAAAGTAGGAATCAGAGTATTTTTTGATGATGAGTGGGCCAGAAATATCTATCGATGCTTTTCCTTAAGCTGATTGTCTTTACATTTAGGTTTCACATATTTATATCCACATGTTTATATGCATATATAAATACACTTGTATCTTATATGGACATCATACTTCTTAAATATAGATTATGCTGAGGAGCTAAGATGGTGGAGAGTAGACAGGACATTGCCTGGCTTCCCGCAGAATCAACACTGGATCAAACCTTAGAATGGATTTTGGAGCGACAAAACCCACAAATATTTGGAGTGTAATAAATTTCTAGCAGAAGATATCTTGGAAGGACTTCAGGAAAGGTCTGTCCTCATTGGACAGGAAGGATACAACCCAGCTCAGGAGGCACAGGGAAGCCTAGAGCAGAGAGGCTCCACAGAGTGAATATATGGGAGGCTCTTAGCCAAAATACAGCAGTGTTGGCTACTCTTTACTGGTTCCGAAGGCCAGTGGATCAGCAGACTAGCTATGACACCTTCAACACAACTACAGAAGACAAATAGTGAACCCCTGAATCCTAACATATTAGGTGGGATTTGTTCCTCCACCCGGTGCAGTGGGAAAAATTGTAGCATCAACACCAACAAAATATGAAGCCACTGTCACCTTTTAGAGAAAGCTTGAAACAATCTCCCCTGTGCCCTATGTTTTTGAGAGAAGCAGGCATCCTTCCAGTTGAACAAGCCATCGAAAGGAGTAGACACCTTTTGGGACAAGTTTAACACATTAAATTGTCCCTAATGCATATACTCCTTCTACCACAGACCCTCATCCTCATTGGTTGAGGGGCTTACATTCTAAAAGAAGGAACTACCCAGGAAATTGAATTTTGGCCAATAGGTACATAGCTGCCCATATTTGATCCAGGTAGGAAGAAAATATCATGGGAGAATAGCAGGAAGGGGATTTAGGTTCGTCCTTGAATCAATGCCCAAGAACAACCTTCAGGCCCACTACAATTCTGGGGTAGATGAAGCTTTATTTGATTTTCCCAACTGTCTTGAGAGATCTCACTCCATTTTGTGCATTACCTAGTCTCAATAACTCAAAGGTCAATTGCCTTTGTCAAACTGAAAACTGTTGAAGACCTAAGCTTAAAAAATGTAAAGGTTTGCCCTGCATCCAGGGCCATCTCCAGTCTTGATCTGTGTATCTGGCCCCTGGACCCAAATGGTTCCAGAAGAGAAAGTGAAACAGGTGATCTTGTACAGACTTCCCTCACTTAAATCCAAATCACTTCTAAGTCATGGTCCTCTTTGAGAACAAAGGACAGATAACATCATTATCAAGAAACATTAGTTGAAATAAGAAGCTACCAGATGAGTTCTGAGGGGACCATTTCCAGCTCAGTTCCGAGGCTTCTCAAGTTCTTAGAATGAGCCCTGCTGCTTCTATTTCTGGTTTCTGTTCCTTTCTTCTTATCACATGATCTTCCAACTCAGAAATCCTTAAGCCTGCTGTGTTCTCCTCTCCCTTCCAAGAAAGTTATTTGAACATCCCAGAATTGTTCAGGTTCTCTTCACAAGTCCTTTCAGTGCTCACTATAGAGCTTTGCCAATTGCTATACAGATTAATATACTGGAAGGAGCACTGAATTTAGAGTCATATGTCAGTAGGGATTTCAGTTTAGTCACTTACTACCTGTGAGAAGTTTAGGAGAGTCTCTTTACCTCTCTGGACCTCACTATCCTCATCTGTAACAAGGGACCACTAGGTAGCTCTGTGGATAGGACACTGGGCCTAGAGTTAGGAAGAAAGACCTGAGATCAATCCAGACTCAGACACTTAACTTTTACTAGCTGTGTGACTCTGGGCAAGTCACTTTAATCTGCCTCAGTTTCTCAAATATAAAATGAGCTGGAGAAGAAAATGGGAAGGCACATCTATATCTGCCACAAAAAAAAGGCAACTCTAAATGGGGTTACAGAGAGTCAGACATGATAGCACAACAACAGTTTCTAAGATCTCCAACTCATCAAGTGCATCAAGTATTCATTCTGGGACAGCTAGGTGGGTGCAGTGACTTGAGCCCCGGCCCTGAAGTCAGGAGGACCCTTACTAGCTGTGTGACTTTGGGCAAGTCACTTAACCCTGACTGCCTCATCAAAAAAAAAAGTATTCTTCTTGCCCATTACTATTAGGAGGTAATCAAAAAGTTATAAAACTGTGCATACCCTTTGATCCAACAGTGCTTCTACTGGGCTTATATCCCAAAGAGATCTTAAAGAAAGGAAAGGGACCCACATATGCAAACATGTTTGTGGCAGCCCTTTTTGAGGTAGAAACTGAGTGCATGCCCATCAATTGGAGAATGGCTGAATAAGTTATGGTATATGAATATTATGGAATATTATTGTTCTGTAAGAAATGACCAGCAGGATGATTTCAGCAAGGCCTGGAGAGACTTACATGAACTGATGCTGAGTGAAATGAGCAGGACCAGGAGATCATTATACACGGCAACAAGACTATATGACGATCAATTCTAATGGATGCAGCTTTCTTCAGCAATGAAATGATTCAAACCAGTTCCACTTGCTCAGTGAAGAAGAGAGCCATCTACACCCAGAGAGAGGCCTATGGGAATAGTGTAGACTACAACATGGCATTCTCACTCTCTTTTGTTTTCTTTTGCAGTTTTCCCTTTCTTCTTGATCTGATTTTTCTTGTGCAGCAGGATAACTGTATAAATATGTATCCATATATTGAATTTAACATATATTTTAACATATTCAATGTATTAAACTACTGTCATCTAGGGGAGGGGTGGGGGGGAAGGTGGGGAAAATTTGGAAGATTTTGCAAGGGTCAATGTTGAAAAATTCTCCATGCATATGTTTTGAAAATAAAAGGTTTTAATAAAAGAAGAAGAAGAAAACTATTAGGAGGTAATAACAATTGGCCTACAAAGTGCTTTCCTCACAACAGCCCCATAAATAGATTTAGTGCAAGTTATCCCTGTTGTATCATTATCCCCATTTTATAGATGGGAATACTGAGGACCAGCAGGTAGAAACAGTTTGTATAACTTGCATTGATCTATGGCTTTAATATTTCTCTCACAACAATTCTATTTTATAAATGAGGAAACTGAGGTTCAAAAAATGATGTGAGCAGAGTGAGCTTTCAAACTCTGGTCTTCTGGTTATTAGTCAAGGAGATTAGTCAAGAGGTATCTTATCCACTCATCCTTCCAATTGTCTATAAAGAGTTTGTTGTTCACTTGTTTTAATTCCTGTCTGACTCTTCATGATCCCCTTTAGGCTTTTCTTGACAAAAATACTGAAGTGGCTTGCTATTTCTTCCTACAGTTCTTTTTACAATTGAGGAAACTGAGGCAAATGGGGTAAAGTGACTAGCCCAGGGTCACCTAGCTAGTAAATGTCTAAGGTCAGATTTGAACTCAAGATCTTCTTGCCTCCAAACCCAGCACTCTACCAACTGTACACTTATGAACACTAGGCTTAGCTGATTGCTGCATGTAAACCCTATGACAGATTCATCCAGTGGGCCCAGTTCAGATGAAGTGATTGTTTACATAATTTATTTTTTTTCCAGAAGGAATCTTGCTCTCAGCTAGAGTAGGAAATAATTATCCATCCATCAGGGCTTATCTGGGGCTCCTGGCAATTTCTATCTAATTTAGACATCTTTTATGAGGCTGCAATTCATTAGTCTTGCAACATAAACAGCTGCCTTCTGGAAATCCATTTGTCTGGATCTGAGCAGTATCAAACTGTTATTTTTCCCACACCTTTTGTGCCAGAGTAGAGAATAAACCATTATCTGGAGATAAGGTGAGGCCAGAATAATCAGGAAGAACTGTCCAATTTTTATCTCCATACAATGAAGACATCAGATTAGCTGAGTTCTAAACTTCTTTCTAGTCCTAAAAGCCTGTGATCTAAGTAAAAGACAGTTAAATTAATTTAAATTGAATTAATGAAGCTACAGCCTTGCAGGGTTGGAAGACATTGGAGAGTCATTGTCCAGCTATTACATTATAAGAAACTGATGCCCAGAGGGAGGAAATGCCTTTATCAGCAGTTAAGTGGAGTGACAAAGTAAGTGTACCTATAGGGATGGACTTGAATCCAAGGATTCTAATTTACATCCCCTAATTTTTCCCCTAAAAAAATATAAATAGATGTCTTACTGTGACTTTTAAAAACCACTCACTTCTCAATAAACACTCCCACCACTACCACATCTGCACACAATCAATAGAGATTCCTTTTGTAATATAGAATTATAGTTAAGCAAGACAAACCAACAAATTGACCATATTTGACAATATATGCACCTATAGTGCACCACTGCTCTCTAATGAAGAGGAAAGTATATTTCACTGACACTCGCGCTTAGTTACTTCATTGATCAAAATTCAGAAGTATTTCAGAGTTTCAGTTACATGGTTATTGTATAAATTCTTCTCCTGTTCTGCTTATTTTGTTCCTTCTAATGATCTTTCCACTATACCTCACTTCCAGTAACAATAACACCCTTCAAACAAAAATGAATGAAGTGCATATTAATAGCATTGTCTCTCTTTATGACAGGCATACTTATTTCTTTCAACAACCATATGACATATATAGAACAAGTTCTCATAACTACGAGATATTTTAGTCAGAATTCAAATCTAGGTCTTCTAGATTATGGGATCTGCCAACATCATTTATAGATTAGCCTTCAGCCTGCTATTTGACTTCTTCCCATCTTTAATCTTATTATCTCCAACTGGAAGGTAATCCAGAGTTTATGTTTACATATTTATTTCTTAACAAAATGTTGAGATTTCTCATTCATTTGACCTCAGTTCCCATCAATTTCTCAATTATCATTTATTTAATAAAATGGAGAAAATTTCCTTAATAGTATCATTTCTCTACGTATTAAATCCCATAATCTGTTAGGATTAAATAAATATTAAAGTTACCAAATGAAATTTACTAATAACTAATGAAAAATAACAGATAATTATTTTCAATATTTTAACTATGAGAATGATCTCAATAGTCACTTCAAATCCTTACTTTAATTGCAAATGACTTCACTTTTGAAATCATACTGTTGGGGTTCAGGAGGACCCCAGAATGTTGGTACTGTGAACTGTAGGTGCAGGTATCTCAAAAGAATTTGTAGGCCTTCTGTAAGAAATAACCAGCAGGATGATTTCAGAAAGACCTGGAGAGACTTATATGAATTGATGCTGAGTAAAAGGAGCAGGACCAGGAGCTCATTATATACTTCAACAACAATACTGTATAATGATCAATTCTGATGGACGTGGCCATCTTCAATAATGAGATGACCCAAATCAGTTCCAATAGAGCAGTAATGAACTGAACTAGCTACACCCAGCGAAAGAACTCTGATGGATAGCTGAGAGAGGTAAGAAGTTTGGTAGTGAATATGTGGGTCTTCAGACCAGGTGTTCATTAGGGAACTAATAAGTCAAGGCATTATGTGAGTAGGTATGATAAAGGCTTTTAAGATTACACGTGGCTGTTCTTGAGTTTGCTACCGGTTATTAAACTACTATTCAAGAAATTGTGGCCAGAGACCTTTGAAGGCCTCAGAGGAGGCGAGCCGGGTAGAGTTGACACTGCAAAGGTCAGTGGTCAAAGGTACTCTGTTGGGCCTAGGACAGACTAGTAATTGTTACTGCCAGGAGAGTTCCCAATCCCTCTATCTTTGTCTGCCTACATTGTATACATATATTGGACATGTATACATATATTGTATTTAACTTATACTTTAATATATTTAACATATATTGGTCAACTTGCCATCTGGGGGAAAGACAGGGAACAAAAGGTTTTGCAATTGTCAATGCTGAAAAATTACCCATGCATATAACTTGTAAATAAAAAGCTATACAAAAAAAGGATAAATTCTAAAGTTAAAAAAGAAAGAATTTGTAGGCTCACATAAGTCTTCATGTCAGGAGGTAGATTTTTATTATAATTGTGGTGTCAGTTAAAGTGGGCTAAATTCCAAGACAAAAAGAAAACAAAGATCAAGGAGCAAGGAGGTAAATTTATAGGGATTTGGAGGTACAGAAAAAAGAACACAGCAGATTAAATGACATCATGGGATTGGGGTTCACTTGCTTAGTGACAAATTTGGTAATGGGGATTAACAACAACCCCCTTCTTGAACTAAGAAGTATTCATTGTTTGAATCCAGATTTTTAGATGACAAAGCAAATATCCTTGAAGGATAGTTTAGTGGAATAAAAATATCAAGCTCAACTCCCTTTCTTTCACCACATTCTTCAAGGTTGTATCATATCACTCCCAATAGCTACATTCCTAAAATGTACTACATCATTCCCAAGTCTAGTAGCCTAGGGGATTCTTGAAAAGTAGCAGGTTCTCTACTACTATTGAGGTTTCTATTACATCATTCTCAAGGCCAGCTAACCTGGGGATTATTACTATAGCACCACTCCTAAGATGCATACCACATCAATAATCTTGCATTATTCAGCACAAGGTCTTTTTAAAAGAATTCTTTCCATTTATTTAAAGGTAAAAATTAAAAACAGTTCCATAAAAAAAAGAAGTCTTTTCCATCATTTCAGTCTTCTCCAACTTCTTTCTAGCCACATATAACAGGAAAATAGTTTCATTGGTTCCTCAAATTATCATTCTCTGTTTTTTTTTTTTTTTTTTTTTTTTTTTTTTGAGGCTGAGGTTAAGTGACTTGCCCAGGGTCACACAACTAGGAAGTGTCAAGTGTCTGAGACCAGATTTGAACTCGGGTCCTCCT
This sequence comes from Sminthopsis crassicaudata, assembly GCF_048593235.1. NCBI lineage: Eukaryota > Metazoa > Chordata > Mammalia > Dasyuromorphia > Dasyuridae > Sminthopsis > Sminthopsis crassicaudata. Next base: position 667,486,136 of record NC_133617.1, read on the forward strand.
GAATTCAAGGTTGGTGCTCCATCCACTGTGCCACCTGGCTGCCCCAAAATTATCATTCTCAACACACTATCCAAACTGACAATTAAAACTACCTTTTCTACAGCATTCCATTTGGCTCTTTAAATCACAGAAATCATAATAACCTCTGTAAGAGAGGCTTTTAAAACAGGCATTGCAGTGGCAAAGGCAACTTCCAGGCCAGTGCCTTGATCTCTTTGCTGACTGGCCTAGTAGTAAAGAAGCCTTCCTCCAGAAGAGAGGAGATTGTGGAAATGTTGAAAGAGAAAGTAATTTCCAATGACCTTGTGATGAAGAGAGCCATCTGTACTCAGAGAGAGAGGACTGTGGGAACTGAGTGTGGATCACAACATAATATTCTCACTCTTTTTGTTGTTTTTCGCTTGCATTTTGTTTTCTTACTCATTTACTTTCTTTTTTTTTAATCTGATTTTTCATGTGCAGCAAGAGAAATGTATAAATATGTTTATACATATTGATTTAACATATATTTTAATATATTTAGCATATATCAGATTGACATCTAGAGGAGAGGATGGAGGGAAGGAGGAGAAAATCTGAAACACAAGGCTATGCAAAGGTCAATGTCAAATTATTGTGTATATGTTTTGAAAATAAAAAGCTTTTAAAATTAAAAAAAAAAAAAATAGAGAAAGTCATGTCCCAAGGGAGCCTGGAGGCCTGAGTCCTGGCATAGTCAATTCCTAAAATGGTATGAGTACTAAAGTGACTGGCAATTATGAATGCCTGTTTACTAGCAAAGCAAGCATCACTATGCTGGCATGAAAAAACTCTTTTGAGGAGTTCCCTTTTGATAGAAACTACAGATACAAAGATTGATTTGACACAGACTCTGCCCAAATGACACATATCCATATAACCAGGATATAAAGTACAATGGGATAGGGGCTGAAGCTAGCTATCTAGACAAAAGACTAGAGATTTGGGGAAGAAGAAATCCCTGTGAACTAGGAGGAAATTGAAGTCAGGATAGCCAGTTTCTTGGTTCTTGGAGAAAATAGCACCTGAGTTTCCCTTGAAGAAAAAGAAGGAATTAAGCAATTGGAGATGAATGGGTACATCCTCCTTAGGCATTAGGAATGACATCTGCAAAACTTGGAGAAAAGGGAAGAGAAGGAAAGATGACACTTTGGTTGCCTGAAACATACATGATGAAATCAGAAGCTTTTCTATGTTTTATCTATTTGTGACCATAGATTTTACCACTGGACCCTTTCTTAGATGTTGTCTCCTGTGAACACATTCTAGGCCCAGTAGGTCTAATCCGATCTTCCAGGACCCAGAGAATTCTTCAGATACTTGAAGACAGGTTAAGTGCCAAATTGTGGAGAGTCTTGACTATGACAATAAAGCATTTTGACTTCCTTCATGAAACACCCTCTAGAGTTGTTGAGCAAACCCAATCTTGATAGCAGAATGAAGGATTGACTGGAAGTTGAGGAAATGGACAGGGCATCTCTAATTAATATCTGGACTAGGCTGTTGAAATAGGTTTGAACACTGTGTTTTCAATCTGATGCAAATCTTAGCCAGCTTGTAGTCATCCTGAGGAAACTTTCTTTGCTTCTTATCAGATGAGGAAGGAAATAGATAGGTCCAACCACTTATATCCTGTTACAGTAAATCAACCAGATTAGGCCTCGGGATGAAGCCATCCCTTCCTTCATTCTGTTAAATTTCATATATTTATGTAATCATTCTTGGTAGCTGAAGAGAGAAGGGAACAAATAGAGCCTTTTAATCCTTTTTGTCTGATCCTTTGTCTTTTAAGACTTTAGAATTGTTTTTCCAGAGACTGTCATTTTGGGCAACTTTGCAATCCTCAAGAATCTGCCTGTATTGAAATGAAGTGCAAACTGTTATGAACTTTGTGAATTATTTATGTGTCTTTTGATTGTTTATTAAAACCTGAAAATTCCGATTGGGCCTTTTGGTGATTCATTTAACCTGGGTACCTAGAAAGGGGTCCTAAGGGGACCTAGAAAAATGCATATAAATGATATAAGGCAAGAATGTGATAGAATGTCTTTATGAGATGACAGGTATTGATACCATCATTCAATCAATAAGCATTTATTAAGCATCTATTGTGTATGTAACAAACATGTTGCTATGTATTGGGGGGTGAAGGTAAAGGGAGAACACAATAATGAGAGTCCCAGCCCTTAAGGAGATTAAAATTTTTAAGTCCCATAATAAGGCACTTAGTAAATATTTACCAACTGTTGACTAACATGCATCAGAACTAGATCTATATAGCTCTATAAGAGTTTTATTTTTCTATGCAAAGTTCATTTTGAGCTCATTAGTATCACCTTGTTGGTGTCCTACAACTTCAGACAATCAAAGTCCCTTAGTCTCTGAATTAGTCACACCCTTGAATCTTAAAGGTATTATCAAAGATATTTGTTGACTTTATGACTCAGTCATCAATATCCGGCTCTTTGTTAATCATTATGTCTCAAACCCTGAGGGATAGGATTCACCCTAGATTGGAATGTGATTCTAGACTAATAGAATAGGTAATAGTGGGGTATGTTGTATGTATGTTGAATGTATCTGAAAAAGTTATCCTTGTTAACCAAAATTCACGGGGGAAAGGAGAGTAGGTACAAGGTCAGTATAATGAAGAACATGTTGTTGGAGTGGAAGAACAAGAATAATTTGGTACTTAGCAGTGCCTTATAGACTACCTGGCCAGAAAGAGAAAATAAATGTGGAATTTACAAAAGAGATCATAAGCCTGACAGAGACATGATTTGATTATTTAGACATCTGCTGGAGCTCTTGCTCTCTTCCTGCCAGAAGTATATCAGCTAATAACTTCCTGACCTGCTTTGATAGTAATTTCATCTTTTTAATAGGGAAAGAACAATGGGGAAATTCTATTCTTTATCCAGTTCTAACTAATAGGAAGGAAGTGGTTGCTGGGGTGGAAAAACTTCAGGGGAAGTGGTTACTCTTCCCTAGAGTATGCAATAGAGAGGATGAAGGAAGTAGAAGTAGCCTGATGCTCACTCTTTATTTAAGAGAACAGAATTCAAAGAGTGTAAAGATAGGGGAAGAAAGTGGCAAAAGGAAAGGTGAGGTCCATAGGCAAACATTTCACAGGCTAAATTACAGGGAAATTCTGAAGAATGAAATTCTGCTGACACAAAGTCCCTGGGGAAGGGAATAAAAACAGTTGTCCAAAGAGACCACTGTAAATGATCAGAGGGAGAATTCAACAACTAACTTGGATTTTTAAGATTTGTACAGAATTGAAAACAAGAGAGAGTAATAGAAGATGGACTAATCCTATAACAGGGGCATTGGGTGTGTTGAAAAGTTCAGAATTTTCCAAGACAGATGAGGAAAACCAAGGACAAGAAAAGAGAGGATTTCTTTGAGGTAGTTCAAAGAGGAAGTTGAAAGAAGAGAAAGAGCTGCTGCTGTAGGGGGATGTCATAAGGCTAAATGACAATGGAACCTAGGTTGTCTAATTTATGTTTTGCTTCTGATTTCTCCAACAAGGAAAGAAAAGAATAAGAGGCTAATTTGGAATTGATACTTAAGGTAAGATGACAATAAGAGAGCACCAAACCTGCTTTCACCTGAGCCAGTTATCTAACATCCAGTAGTCCTGAAAGAACTGGCAGATGGGATTATTCAAACACTCTTAATAATGGGGGGGAAAAGGTATAAACATTTATATAGTGCCTACTGTGTACCAGGGGCTGTGCCAAAAGCTTTTTATGAATATTTGGATCCTCACAAACTTGGGAGGTCTGTGCCATTATGATGCAGATTTTACAGCTGAAACAACTGAGGCAGACAGAGCTTAAGTGACTTGCCTAGGGTCACACAACTACAAGTTCCCAAGGCTATATGTGGATTCAAGTCTTCCTGACTCCAGGCCCACTTCCCTATGCACTAAGCCATCATTAGCCTGGTGATAGTTGCAAGATCATGGAGAGTCACCAAATGACAAGTGATTGATGGAGAGAAAAAATTCCCAAACAAAGAATGACAATATTTAATAATTTTGAGAAAGTTGTTGGAAAGAATATTCCAAATGATTAGTGATAAAAGAAAAGCCAAGCAAAACAATCTTGAAATTTTATTTAACATTGAGGAAATTGACCTCTCAAAGGAGGGGGTAGGATGGAAGGTAGGAACAATGTCATGGAAGAACAAGCATATCAGTGCATTGGTGGTGAAGCTACAAATCATTATAACCATCCTGGAAAGCAATTTGGAACTATGCAAATGAAGCCAGCTACAATGTTTATACCCTTTGACTCAAAGATTCCAGAGGCAGCTAGATAGCATAGTAGACAGAGCTGGACTCAGAGTCAGAAAGAACTGAGTTCTAATTTGGCTTCATGTAAAGTCCTGGTTTGCTTTCTGGAGATCTTGGGACCAGCCTTCATTTCATCAGAGTAATCACCAGGAGAATAGCCAGGGATAAAGTCCAAATTCTTTATTATCTCCTTCACAGTCTGTGTTCTTACCTGAGGCCTGGGCTAGCTTTCTGGAGCTAGTGGCCCTTCAGACAGGACTTGGTCTCAGTGAGGGAAGCAGGAGAGCCACCAGGAGCCTGATGAAGATGGAATGTCTCTCTGAGTCCAAGAGCTTAAACTCCAGTCTCCAGTCCTCTGTCTTCTCTGATTCTGTCTCTGGCTGAGTTTGTCCCAGTTTATATGCTCTATTACAATTATATCATTACAGTATACTGAGTAAAAACCAATCATTATATCACTAGGGCAATCATACTGAACTAGAGAACTCACATGCTAAACTAGATAACCATTATATCACTGAATTAACACTTTGTTTAAAACAATCATACTGAGCCTTAAGTATATTTCTCTAAAGTTCCTGCCCTTCACAGCTTCAGACATTTATTAGCTGTGTCACCCTAGAAAAATTACTTAATCTCTAGCTACTTTGGGTTTCTCAGTTGTAAAATAGTTAATAACCCCTATCTTGTAAGATTATTGCAAGGATTCAATGAGATTACATTGTGAAAAACACTTAGCACAATGCCTAACACAAAATAGGCACTATATAAATGCTCATTCCTGTCCCTTCCCCACTGCTGCACATGTACTCCTAGGAGGTCAGTGGCAAAAAAACATATACACTAAAATATTTATAGCATATACACCAAAATATTTAATAACAGTGTTTGTTGGGGTAGCAAAGAACTGGAAACAAAACAGCTGTTCATCAATTGGGGAATACTTTAACAAATTATGATACCTAAGTGTAATGGAATACTGCTGTGCTATAAAAATCAATGAATGTGATGAATGCATATGTGTGGTACGGAAATGGTGAGGGAACATCACTTAATAAAAAAGCTGGAGAGAGCTCTAGAGAAAAGCAAAGTTTATTTGTACATTCTCGCGAGAAGGGCGTCCCACTCTTCGAGTAGACTATCGAAGAGAGGAAGCGCCTCCTGTGGGCAGGACAGCACCTTTAATCCCTAACGCAAAATGCCCCCTCCCACCACTGACCCTCATCCTCATTGGCTGAGAGTCTTACATTCTAAACGCGAGATCTACCCATGAAACTGAACTTGACCAATAAGTACATAGTTGCCCATATTTGGATGAAATAGGGAGATGTCATAGGAGGGGAAGGCAATGCCCTTTGCTCGAACTTCAGAGTCCTTCAGGCCTATTTGAACTCTGAAGTAGATGAAGCCTTACTCGATTTTCACAACTGTCTTGAAAGATCTCACCTCATCTCATTCACATAGAAACATGAAAACGTGTATTGAACTACTGATGCAGAGCAAAATAGAGCAAGGAAAACCACAGGCAACATGATTACAATAAAGTAAATGAAAAAAGAACAAAAACAATCCAAACAAAATGCTGTGTAATTATAATGAACAAGCATACTACCAAAGCACTTTCTAGAATGCCTTTGTAGTAGTAGTGGTGGGGTCCATGAATGTAGAACATTACAAATTATATCACATCTTTTCTTTATATTGATCAGTTTTATGCAATTTTTTCTTTCTCTCCCTTCCCCAACTTAAAAAAAATTTTTTTAGCCTTTTATTTTCAAAATCTATGCATAGATAGTTTTCAATACTCATCCTTACAAAACCTTGTGTTCCAAATTTTTTACCCCCTTTTCCTAGAGAGCAAGTGATCCAATACATGTTAAATATGCTATTCTTCTATACATATTTCCACAATTATCATGCTGCATAAGAAAAGTCAGATCAAAAAGGGGAAAAAAATGAGAAAGAAAACAAAAAGCAAGCCAACAACAACTTCCCCACTTTGGAGAGAAAAAAAAAAAAAAAAAAGCTTGCTTACTGGGATGGCTCTTTGGAAAAGAAAAAGGAAATGAAAAGTTTTAGCAATAAACATTCATTTAAAAAAAAGAAGAAGAAAGGTCTGGGACAACAAGAAAAATACTATATTACTGCAGAAAGGAAAATCTAGTCCTGATTTAAAAAAAAAAAAAAAAAAGGAATGGTGGGGTGGGGTGGGAAGGAAACTATAAGTCAATGAGCTTGCCTGGTTTCTGGCAAAATTCTAGAATCTAGGATTTAAAAGATCATTAACACCTAGATGTTCCCTTTTTGTTATTCAGTGCTACCATAATCATGAATATAGAGGAAAACATGTTAATTATCCAGCAAGTGAATTTAATTAGTGCATGCAGTTTGTGAATCAGTCATTGACTGAACTTGTCTTGAGCAACCAGTCTAGGTCACTTCATAACTTTCTGACACATTATGAATGTTAAGGAAGTAAACCCAAGTATAATTAGTTTGGGAAAATAACTGCTCCATAGAAAAGAAATCTTTCAGACCAAGAAACTAGAATTACAAGATTCTGTAAACAGCAATAGCCCCTCAGGTTCTATTATTTCTCCTTATTGGCAACAACAAAATAGACCTGATAGATTCTATTTTGAAGCCTCCAGTACATTAAAGATGTCATGCCAATATAAGGATTCTGATAACTACAGAGAAAACATCCACAGCAACAAACCTGATCTTTGACAGTTCCTGAGACCCCCAAGGTTATCCCAAGGTTAACATATTTTCCCTATTTTTGTGTGTGGCTGTGTACTCTAAGCAAACCTAAAAACCCAATCTGAAGTTTCTCCTAGCCCAAGCAGCCTTCCTCAATACTAATAAAATCTCTTTACTTTGAATCAGACCTCCTATTTTTTACCCACAATCATTGATGGGACTCTCAAGAAATTGAATGCATGCCCCAACATGAAAGAGATTTTTTTTTTTTAAACAGGCAGCTTCCCTTTCCAACCAACCTGTACCTCTTTGCTGCTCCCAGAGTAGCTCAGAAGAGACTTACCTGTTCATTCCTTGCTGATTGAATTCCAATTTAGTCTAGAAAATGAAATGTATTGATCAAAATATTAAAACATATGATCTCTATATATGATAGCCATTAAGTTGGGGAGAAACTATTATGAGCAAGGGGCCAGACATGCCCACCAACTATCACCTACAAGGTAGGCAAACTGGCCTAATTGAAGCAGCAAGGCATCTCTGAATGACCAAATAGGAAACATGTCAGGTGAATCAAAATCCCATCACTACCTTGACCATCACTTCCTCTCAAATCTCAATAGAGTCAGACTATGACCCTGAACTCAAGAACTCTAGTAAAAGCAGGACCTTCTAATCTACTAGTTTTAAACCCAGATCAGCATTTTTAGCAATCCCTGAAGGGAGCAATCTCTGTGGAGAAGAGAGCCAGTATTCTCACCACCATTAATACCAACTTCTGGCCAATAGCTACCAATGGGCAGATTAGTTTACAAGTTCCAAGAATAGAAGAAACCCTCAGATCTCGACTCCTACTTCTAGCCTAGTCCTCACAGGCATCATTTTGGGAAATAATTGCTGTGGGGGTTTAACCTGTTGTTGCTTTTTCAGGTATTAAAATATCTGCACCAGAAAAATTTCTTGTCACTGAAAGCTCTGCTACTACCAATATTCAACATTAGAAGCAGGATTTATCAGTGGAAATGACATCTTTTTAGATGTGTTGACATTTGTTTGGCTGCTGCACTCTTTCCATGGGACCTTTCCATCTGACACACAGTTGCAACTTCTTATATACATTGTCTCCCCCATTAGAATGTGAACTCCTTGAGAGTAGAAACTGTCTTTGATTTTCTGTTTCTATTCCAAACTCTTGGCACAATGTATTCTGAAATGTCTGTTTCAAAGGCAACAGGTTTCCTTTTGATTTTGAAATCAAACATCCACAGCAACAAATCTGATCTTTGACAACTCCTGAGACCCCCAAGGTTATCCCAAGGTTAACATATTTTCCCTATTTTTGTGTGTGGCTGTGTACCCTAAGCAAACCTTTCCCACTTCTGCCATCTACTAGTTCTTCCTGAAGTCTGGATTTCTTCTGATGGCACATCCTTTCTGGACACTCTTTCCAATACAGGCTGAACTATCACTCATTCTTCTATGTTTATTTAGTCAAGGTTTGGAATATTTTTTGCTCCCCATTGCCACTTCCAGGTTCTCCCCCTTCCATCATTCAATAACCTCTCTTCTTCCACTTTATATCTTTAACTGACTGTTGCACACGTCAAACTGGATGCCCTGTAGATATCTTAAACTCCACATACTCCAAACTGAATTCATTATCTTTTCCCCAAAATCTTTTCCTCTTCTTAATTTCTATATTACTGTCAAGGATAACAACCAAATATCCAGGCTCCCAATCTAGGTTTCATCTTTGACTCGTCACGCTGACTCAGTCCCCATATCTAATCAATTATAAAATCCTGTTGTTTCTACTTTCTGGTTAATGCATCCTTCTTTCCTCTGACATTACCATCCCCAGTCACTCTGGGACTATTGCAGTAGGCTTCCAGGTTGGTTTTCCTGCCTCCATTTTCCCCCAATCCAGTTTGTCCTCCAATTGGCTATCATAGTGATCTTTTATTTTTTTATTTTTTTTTTTCTTTGTTAAATAGTTGTTTATTGGAAAAAGTGGGCTGAGGAGGGGGTCACTAGATTCACCAGAGAGCAACAACACCACACAAGTTAGGAGTGATGGGAGAGGTCAGCACAAAGCTCTGGGATCTCAGCCTCTTCCTGGACTGTGAGGGATGGCCTGGAGTGTTAGGGCATACCCAGATGGAAGGCCTTGACTTAGTAGGCATGGTTAGAGACAAAGAGCGATTCGCTGGCTGCAGCTCCTGACTTTCCACTTGGAGTATACTTGCCTTGAGCAGCTTGGCTGTTAGCCGTGGCCCGCTTAATATATTCTTCTTGGGCAGCCTTGACATTTTCCTTCTTTCCGCCCCAGGTTTTAAGGGCAGATGCCTGCAGGGCTCGGCCATAAGAAAAGGTCAGGGCCCATGGCTTATGCAAGGGGCAGGTGTTGATGGCATTGAGGTTGATGGAGGCATCCTCCTCACTCTGACCCCCAGACAGGAAGGTGATACCAGTGACTGCAGGAGGCACAGTCCGGCGAAGGGCAGTTACAGTTGCCATTGCAATCTCCTCATGTGAATACTTCTGAGTACAGGCATGGCCAGCAGTGACCATGTTAGGTTTCAGCAAGGTCCCTTCCAGATAGACATGATGGTCACTCAGAGCCTTGTAGACAGCAGCCAGAACCTTCTCGGTGACATACTGACAACACTTCAGATCATGGTCTCCATCAGGGAGGATCTCTGGCTCCACAATGGGGACAATACCATTTTGTTGGCAAATGCTGGCATATCGGGCCAACACATTGGCATTCTCCATGATGGCAAGTGGGGAAGGTGTATTATGCCCTATCTTCAGAACACAACGCCACTTGGCAAAGTCAGCCCCATCCTTCTTATACTGGGCACAGCGCTCACTCAGCCCATCCAGACCTTGAGTGGTAGTCTCGCCATTGGTCCCTGCCAGGGGCACTACACCTTTGTCCACCTTGATGCCCACAATGCCACCCTTTGCCTTTATAACTTTGGGGAAGGGACGTCCATCATCAGCTTTCTGGTAGAGTGTCTCATGGAAAAGGATAACACCTCCAATACAAGTGTTCACTCGATCATCTGCTGTCAGAAGTAACTGCCTATAAAGGCGTCGATTTTCTTCTGTGTTCTCAGTTCCAATGGACTGCAGTCGCTTTGCAATGCTACCAGTGGACTCATCTGCTGCCAAGATTCCCTTGCCTGGAGCAACAATTCGGTGAGCTATGTCACACAGTTCTTTCTTTTGCTCTGGTGTCAATGCTGGGAATTGGGAAGACATGTTTTCCTTGGCTGTGTTGGTAGTTTCCTGGCCTTGGGAAGCGGGCTGCGGGCCTCGGTGGTGGGCTTACCGGCAGGAAGAAGACTGCTTATGGTCGGAGCCGAACTTCTGCCCATAGTGATCTTTTAAAAGCATCAGTCTATCTGAGTTCATCACCTCCTTTCTCTAATCCCAATTCAATAGGCTACTATGACCTCCAAGTTAAAATATAAAATCCTCTGACCCTTTCCTCTCTTTCCATCTTTTTAAACCTTCTCCTTCCCCAACACTCTCATCATGTTCTTCAATCTAGTGACACTAGTTGCCTTCCTAGAATATGACACAACAGTCCTCCAGACATGGGTATCTGTCTTTCTTTCTTCTTACTTCCTCTTCTTAGATTCCTGACTTCTTCAAGTCTCAGCATGAATCCCACTTAATGTAAGAAGCCTTCCTTGTCCCTCTTAATACTAATGTCTCTCTAGGATTATGTCCAATTTATCCTGACTATATTTTGTTTATACATAAGTGTTTGCATGTTGTTTGCTTCATGAAACTGAGATCCTTGAGGACAGGAAGTCTTTTTCACCTTTTTATGTATTTCTAAGGTTTAACAAGGTGCCAGGTACACAGCAGGCTCTTAATAAATGCTTGTTTACTTTGCCTATAGCTTTGCCTATAGGCCTATAGCCTATACCCTCTTACTGTCAAAACAGTCCGTCAGAACAGACTGAACTGGGAGGGGGGAATGGAGTCAGGAAAACTAACCAATCTGAGTGTGAATAATGAAAATGTATTTGTGGGGGTGAGGTGGGGAGTATTGTCAGAGGAAAGGAGAGGGGATTAACTAGAAAACAGAAACAATAGGACTTTAAAACTGATTAGATATGGGAGCTGAGACAGAGAAAAGAGTCAAGGATGAAACCAATATTGGGAGCCTGGGTGTTTGGTAAGACAGTATCCTTGACAGATCAAAAGTCTAGATTGTGACCTTATAGGGATTTTTTAAAGTTCATTTTATTTTACAGATAAGTCACTTGTTCAAGTTACACAGAGGCAGAACAAAGATCTGAACCCAGATTCTTTGACTCTAATTCCAGGGCTCTATGCCACATGACTTTGTTTTATTATACCTCTTGTCCCCTGAGCTCCAGAAAAGTAAAACATTGGTTCTATAGTATTCTCTGTTCCATCTCTGTTGCTTCTGCCCTGGAAGCTATCCACACTGGTAGATTGCCCCACCCAACCCCCTGTTTCAAGCAGGTCCCATTTATGCCGCATTTTATCCCCTATTCCCTAGTTATCTTTTCAGTAATTCCATCAACCACCTTGCTATATTCATATATCCTTGGCCATCTCCAATTCTAGGTCCATTATCAAATCAATTGCCACTGTCCCTGAAGAGAGGTATGACCATCCATTCCCTTGAGGCACCACATACTATCCCTGAAACTTTCCAAGCCAAAGTACCCCTCCTTGACTACCATTTCCCTATACTTGTGGTTTCCTTCCTAGAGAAGAGACTCTTTCTATATTTGTAACCCCAGCATGTAGCACAAGGTTTGGAATATAGTAAGTGCTTAATTATTGCTTCATTCATATCTATCTTTGTATCCACATAGTAAGTTCAGTTTAACTCAAATAAATGTTTATTAAGCACCTACTTTGTGCCACATATTATGCTAAGTACTGGGAGCTCAAATATGGGGGGAGAGGGGAAGACAGTCCCTATACTTAAAGAATTTATAATCTAATGGAAGAAGACAACACCAAAAAAGGTTGGAAAGGCGGTGAGTCACTGGGGCTTTTTTGTTCCTTGATGCTGAAATTAGGTAGAGCTTGAAGTCCAATTTCTGCCTAATGATTACTGAATTGACCTGAAGCTTTCTGAGCTGTGCAACTTGGTAAAAAAAAAAATTGATAGACATTTTGCCCTGGCAAATTTTCTGATGTAATTTTGGAGCCCATTTCATGAATCTGTTTTGTTGGCATAAAACTAATCAATAAAAAAAATAAAATAAAAGTCCTCTGCACTAGCTAATTCTATTATAGGCCACATTCTTTACCAGCATTCCAGGAACTAAATGGGAGAGAGCCAAACACAAAAGCAGTGACGTGCTAAAGATTTGGGTGATTGGAAATAGTCTTTGATCAAATCACTGGGGTTGGATTTTTTTGAAAAAAGTGATGTGGTTGAAGTTCTGAGTCCAATGTGAGTTTCCCAAACTAGTGCTGAGGTCACTTTTCAGGCCATGGGAACTGAGAAGCCTCTCACCATGGTTTCAAGGCTCCATGATTTATTCTCAGAGCAGAGAGCATGAGAAAACAAAAATATGACTCTGGACAAGTCACTTCACTCCGACTGCCAAACAACAACAAAAAAGATTGGAGGAGACTGAAGTTGATTACATTTGGAGCCACGTTCTTGAATTTAGGTTTCTAGTACTGGTACAGATTAACTGCTATTTAAGTTGTCCTTGGATGTATCATCAGGACATGGAGGTGGTCTGTGGCTCTTGGAAATTGTGACTTTAGAGTGTAAGTTTTTATAGGTCCTACTGAGCTGGAAAGCCTTCAAATATGAGTCTAGTAATAAGTGTCAGTCAAATATCTGTTATCTGAGGACTCAGCCTAGCTCAATGTGGAGGGACTTATTACCAAAGAGTTGGTAAGAAAGGCATTTTTTTTAAAATTTTAAATTTCAATAGCCATTTATGGATCAATAAATCAAGCCACAAGGCTTTATTAAGTACCTACTATGTGCCAGGAACTATGCCAGGCAATAAAACAATCCCTATTTTCAGTGACTTCAGGAGGAATCAGAAAAGGCTTCCTACAAAAGATGATACCTAACCTGCATTTTACAGGCAGAGAGATTCCGTATGGAGAAGTAAGGCATCATGTCTGAGGTACAAAAAGCCAAACAGTTTTACTGGATCAAAGAGTGTTAGAATAGGAATAATGTCCCCTGATGCTGGAGAATTAGGTTGGAACTAGTTTGTATGAAATTTTAAAAAGTAAACTCAGAAGTTTATCACAGAGGTAATAGGAAGCTGCTAGAGTTGGTTAAGTAGTGGAGTCATTTGGTCAAATAAGGATTTAAGGAAAATTAAGTTGGCAGAAGTGTATAGATCAGTTTGAGAGCAGAGAGATGTAAAACAAAGAGAGTTAGGAGACTATTGCAATAATCTAGGTGTTAAGGACTTTAATTGAGGTAGTAGTTATATGAGTAAACACAAAGCTTAAATTTGAAAGATGTTGTGAAAATGTTGTGATGTTGTGAAACAGCAAGACCTGACAACTGATTGAATAGAGTGAGCAATCTAGGATTATGCCAAAATTACAAACCTTAGCAGTGTCTTGATTTATAAGTGTAGGAAGAATCTACACTAAAGAAAACATGAATCTTTCAAAATATCTTTTGTCTTAGTTTAACTTCATTTAAAAATTTTATGTATGTATAATGGGTATTCCACTGATGTTCTTTTTCAATGAGAGCCATCAACAATCATCCAGATCTGTATCTTGCCCCTGGATCCAAATGGCTATGGAGGAGAAAGTGAGGATAGGGTCTAGAGAGTTAGGAAGGAATTAGGATGAGTGCTTGTCAAAAACAAACTCTTGAATATATTGCACAATGAAACAAGATAACTTTAGTATATTTTTAGATGCTAATAAAACAATCTGAGGAATTTTGGCTTACCTTTTTATATTTCTGACTATGAAGTACAGGATTGGCTCCTTAAAGTTCCTGCTCCATATCACTACCATGTTAAACTTAATATATATTTTTAAAGTGCATGACTTATATGGAAATGCTTTACATGATTGCATATGTAATATATATCTGATTGCTTATTATCTCAGGGAGAGGAGAAAAGGAGAGAATGATAGAATCTGGAACTCAAAACTTAAAAAAAAAAAAAGCAAATGTCAAATTGTTTTAACATGTAATTAAAGGAAAATAAAAGATATCAAAATTTAAAATCAATGTAAAAAGTACATGCAATAGATTTATAGTATTATATATAATTACCACTTCCTGGCTTTTTTTGTTTTTATTTTTTAGCTGAGCCAATTAGGGTTAAGTGACTTGCCCAGTCAAAAAGCTAGGAAATGTTGTGTCTGAGGTCAGATTTGAATTCAGGTCCCCCCTGGCTTCAGGGCTGTTATTTTATCCACTATACAAACTAGTTGCTCTGGCTTTTTTATTTTTTAAATTTAGAAATGTTCAAGTTCAGGGGTGGGAGAAAGGAAAGGGAACAAGAATTTCTTAAGTACTTACTATGTGTTAGACACTGCTGAGCTCTTTATAAGTATTATCTCAATTGAGCTATTTGTAAATTTAAAACTTTTTAAAATAAGAAAAATCTTATAGAGATCTATTATCATATGGGATAGCTCTCGGAGGAAAAAGAAGAAGGCCTGAAGGGAAAAATTTAGGCTGTGTAAAAAACAAAGTATATCAACAAAAATTTATTTTGGTGAGACAATTGGGATAAAGTGACTTACCCAGGGTCACACAACTAATAAGTGTTAAGAATCTGAGTCTGGATTTGAGCTCAGGTCCTCTTGACTTCAGGGATGGGGCTCTATCCACTGTGCTATTTAACTGTCCCTAAAATTTTATTTTATTTTTAATATTTTTTTTATTTTCAAAATACACGTAAAGATAGTTTTCAACATTAATTTTTACAAAACCTTGTGTTCCAAATTTTTCTTTCTTCCCCCACTCCCCTCCTCTAGAGATCTCTCAAGACAATTGTGAAAATCAAGTAAGGCTTCATCTACTTCAGAGTTGGAGTAGGCCTGAAGAGCCTTGAGCATTGACTCAAGGGCATACTTAAATCCTCTTCCTGCTATCCGCCCATGACATCATTTTCTCCTTCAATCAAATACAGGTGTGTGGTACGGAAATGGTGAGGGAACACCATTTAATAAAAAAAGCTGGAGAGAGCTCTAGAGAAAAGCAAAGTTTATTGTACATTCTCGCGAGAAGGGCGTCCCACTCTTCGAGTAGACTATCGAAGAGAGGAAGCGCCTCCTGTGGGCAGGACAGCACCTTTAATCCCTAAGGCAAAACGCCCCCTCCCACCACTGACCCTCATCCTCATTGGCTGAGAGTCTTACATTCTAAACGTGAGATCTACCCATGAAATTGAACTTGACCAATAAGTACATAGTTGCCCATATTTGGATGAAATAGGGAGATGTCATAGGAGGGGAAGGCAATGCCCTTCAGAGTCCTTCAGGCCTACTGGAACTCTGAAGTAGATGAAGCCTTACTCGATTTTCACAACTGTCTTGAAAGATCTCACCTCATCTCATTCAGTCCCTCCTCTTATTTTGTACACTGAGATCTCTTCAAATTTTTGTAACATAATTTCACATTCCCTATGAATTCCTCACTTCCTTCTGGTTCCTGTTGGCCTTGGGCCACCGGCTCCACCCTTACCCTTTTAACAGCATCCATTTAACAGACCCTTCAGCTTTCTCTTCCAACCTGATCATTCCAGATGATGAGTTTTGGACAATTCTGGTTATTAATCTGATCAAACAAGGGATGTAGATAGGGAATAATAAAACACCACTAAGAGCTATAAGGCCCAACCAAAGGAGCTGCTTCCACCAGCTTCCCAAACCAGGACCCCCAAGAAGTATTGAACAGTGAGGTCCAAGTCTGTACAGGAATATGAGCAAGTTTCCTAATGTTCTTAGTGATTTCCTTCACTAGATTACCATTGTTATCAATCTTTATACAACATGTGGATAAATTTAGTTTAGCACAAACTCTCCCTCAGCCAACAAATAATCCAGCACAAGTCTATGTTGTAAAACAGCCTCTCTGGTTTGAGTAGCTTCATCAGCCAAAAGCTCTAGTGCCTCAGCTGTCTGATTGGTGATAACCTCTACAACTGCCTGAAGCCTAATTATCCTGTTCAACATGTATATTGGAGTTCTATATCCCCAACTTCCATCTTGAGCCCAGGTCGCTGGCCCATACTCTTTGACTATTCTTTCTGGAGGCCAGGCCTCACCCCAACCATTTGCATCTCCAGTCCAAGTGATGGAGGTATCTAAACTCCGTTTCCCCCTTCCCAAATCATTATACAACTGAATCCCTAAATATTGGTTTGCCTGTTCGCAAAGAAAGAAAAATTTTGGCTTTATTAGTCCAATATAACAATTCCCTGTCCAATTGAGGCAGATGAGTATAGGCAGTTGAACCACAGATCCAATAATGACCCTTTAGAGCAGGTTGTTCCCTTGGAAATATGTCTGAGCTATTCCTTGTAAAAGGGTAATATTGTTGGTCTCTCGTCCCTAGGGGGCTTCCCCCACAAAGGGGTCATACTGGCATTTCCATAAACCTTGCTCTTTTCTCCAACTACAATTGGCAACTGGCCACTGGCCTGTTAGATTAGAGGTACTCTAAAATGTGGAAAACAGAGTCCCATGTTGCCCGGGTGTCCCTGGGGTGACATTATACCAACCCCATTGGTAACTGTACCCAATGTATATGTTCCCTTTCCTCTTATTCTCTTTTATACATCTTAATACATCCCATTCTACTTCATTACACTCAGCAGTAGTGACTTGATAGCAATATCCCTGCTCTCCTATTTCTGGGAGAACATCCAAGGTACAGTCTTTCCAGTCCTTCCCACGCTTCAATTGAGGATTCCTCCCCATATCCCGCCAATATTTAGACATTTTTGTACAGTCAATTGTCTTTGGCCTCAGGTCTGTTCTCGAATAGGTCCACTCACATACACTATTTCCCAGCTTCAAACCTTGTCCTGTCTGATTTAAGCAGTATTTCCCTTTCCTATCTTTGGTCAATGACCCCTGATGTTTCTCTTCTAAATTCCAGAAACCAGTCCCATGATGAATTTGGGATCTGTTGCTAAGGATCCAGGCTGGGCTTAAGGGGACAGGTACCCATGGCCATTGGTTCAATTGTTGGGATCCACCACAGATCCAACAATTCGATAAGTTAAATGTTCTCCTTATATTCTGCATGAGCAGGAGAAATTGGTTCTCATCTCTAGAAGGTCATAAGGAAATAGATAAAACCAAAGCTTAGGGAGAGCCTCATAATGTTCAGCTATTATAACACCATGAAGTTAAGGTGAACTTCCCAAAGGAAAATATGTCAAATCACAAACAGGCAAAGAGACCCAAAGTAAGAAAAGAGAAGTCATACAGTCACAATGCACTGGATTCAGAATCAGTGTTCCCATTCAGTGGAGGTCCCCTCCTCTTATGTAATTGGAGGTCTCCCCTGTCTTCAACTGTCCACTCTGATAAAGGTGGCGCCACAGGTCCTTTTGTCCTGGTGTGGTGTGTCCAGCCTCGTTCCTTGGTGCGAATCGCAGTATCTGAAGTCAGTATCACTTGGTAGGGTCCGTCCCAGCACGGAGTCAGCTTCTCGTCCTTCCAGGAACGGATCAGCACCCAATCACCAACCTGAATTCTATGAACAGGGAAACCTAGAGGAGGAGTCTGAGCTATTAGCCCTTTTTGTTGAAGTCCTTGCAAATGTTCCAGCAATGATTTAACATATCTCTTAACAAACAAATCCTTAGTTTCTAAAATAGGGTCCCAGTCTCCCTTAGGATAAGCCTGGAAAGGATGACCATACACTAATTCATAAGGTGAAAGCCCAATATCTCTACGTGGCTTGGTCCTGATTCTAACCAGAGTGAGAGGAAGGCATTTCGTCCAAGGTAGTTGGGTCTCTAGTCAGCTGCCGTTTTATTTCTTGGTTCATCCTTTCTACTTTCCCAGAAGAGGGAGGATGCCAAGGGGTATGGAGATCCCAAGTGATTTCTAAGGCCCTAATCAGATTCTGCAATACCTGGGCAGAAAAATGTGTTCCCTGATCCGAGTCTATCCTCTCCACCATTCCATATCTAGGAATAATTTGTTCTAATAAGACCTTACTTACTGTCGAGGCAGTTGCTCGGCCTGACGGGAATGCTTCCACCCATGAGGTCAGATGGTCCACTATGACCAGCAAGAACTTAAGGCGACCCACTGGTGGCAGCTCAGTAAAGTCCACCTGGATGCTTTGGAATGGTCTGATTCCAGGAGGTCGTCCCCCTTTTGGAAGCTGGCGTTGGGCAGCCCTGTTAGTCCTTCGACAAACAAGACAATCGTCCACCAGTTGTCGAGCCATAGTATATAGGCCGGGGGAAACATACCTTGTCAGTATAGCATCACACAAGTTTTGGACATCCCAATGACTGCCCTGGTGCAGTTGCTGAAGGACTTGCCTCATACTTGCTTTGGTCAGTACCTCTCTGCCGTCAGGTAAGAGCCATCGTCCTTCCGAGTTCTCAACTGCTCCGAGAGTTGAGGCCTTCTCTTTTTCCTCCTGAGTAAAACTGGGAGAGGGTAGACTAGGGGGAAGTACAGGTATCAAAGCCATTATGAGAGATTTCCTGATCTCCGGCTCCCTTGGCCTCCCGGTCTGCTAATCTATTTCCCCTTACCTCAAAAGAATTTCCCATCTGATGTCCCTTTACATGTATTACTGCTATATTCCTAGGAGTCAGAATATTTTCTAGTATCTCTCTGACTAGTGTATGATGAACCAGTTCTTTACCTTTACTGTTTACAAATCCTCTTTCCTCCCAAATACATGCACCACATCCCAGGCATATTTAGAATCAGTATATATATATTCCCATCTTAGTCACGCAATAATTTTAACGCTTGATTTAAAGCATACAATTCACAACAATTCACAAGTTTGAGCCAACTAATGGGCAGATAGACTGCCCTTGGTAACAGTGGAAGTTCTAACAAACCCATTTCTTTTCCCATTTACCATCCTAGAAGAACCATACATAAATTCTAAACAAATATTTATCATAACCTTGTGTTGGTAACAATAAGGAATTTGTCCCAATGAGTTTATATCCAAGTAGATCTTTCATAAGTGAACATTATTCATACAAATCAGTTTGTTTTTTAAAAACACCCAATGCAAATACAATCATATACAGAATGTCTAATTCCACACAAGAGAATTCAAGTTTTGATAAGAGATTCCCATTAACTTGTAATGGGAGAGACATTCTGCTATTCTGAAACATAAGGTCTTATCAAGTATTCTGATAAAGAGGCAGGGGGGGGGGGTTTGCAGAACTAAGAGGCAAGGAAACTGAGGCAGGACTGAGTCAGGACAATAATTCAAAGTTAAAACATAAGCTAGCCAATCATAGTCTAGCAAATTTTCAGCTAGAGTCCCCTGTAAAGGCCTTTTGTCTCCGCAGCCTTCTCCAAACCCCGCATCTGCTAAAATCAGGTGTGTCTAGCTAGTGGACAGGTAAAGAGCTTTTTCAACTTTTTGCAGCCTCTCCCTTATCTGTAGAGACAAGAGAGCGAGACAAAAGGAGACCTTTCGTCAATCGCAGCAATTCTTAAAAGAATTGTGCCGAGCATAGAGCTCTAACAACGATCCAGGCCAGAAGCAGCCTGGATGTCCGCTGCAAAAAAGAAAAATCTTTTACCTTTTCCAGAGTTCCATTCAGTACCCAAATTATGTCTATTTTTCGAGGTCCTTCATCAGGGAACCAAAATGATGAGGTAAGCAAAGAGTAAGTAGTTTCCAATTATGCCTGAACTGAAATAAGACATCAGTTTTTCCCAATTTTCTGACCAGTTAAAATCTCAGTTTCCCTTCCCCCCCTGTTTACAGAAATTATCAGATTATACACAACAGACTAGTAAATTTCCCAAAATAGCAATAGTCATACAGTTTTATACAGCAATAGTTCTGTTCTCCAGGGGACAAAAAGGAAGCAGGATTAAAATTATGATCTTGGATTATGGAACATTCTTTTCTAATAGTATTGCCTCATGTTTCAACACTATGGAATCTGTGAGCCATCTCCCAGCCCTCTAGATTTAATATTGTTCTAACTTGAATACCCCTTCATTTCATCTTCTCTGCATATTTAATAGGGGATTGAGTGTCAAAAGTTCTTTCCCCACCATGATCATGCAAGACATGAAAAACGCATCTGAATATAGATCTATAGTCAGGAGTCTAGGATTGGGGTTCCAGAGATTGCCAGCTTCGTCTCAAAAAGAAAGGCAAAGTGGGAGCGGTTCTAGCAATATATATCTCACTGACCACTTGGCTCTGACTACAAACATAAGAGGAAAAACCAGGGGCATGATTTAAGGCAGTTTTACTTCAGGTAGCTGTCCTAATTTTAACCATCCCACCTCCAGATGGTGGAGTTTAACGACCTCTGCAAACAGTTATACCTGAATTCAAAACTCCAAGTAAATATTAGCTTCAGTCCCAAAAGATTTTATCTAAATGTAGGCTGTTCCTTTAAACAGTAGAAATAATTAATATCTAAATCAGCAAGGAGGTGCAGTTATTAAAAACAAACTAACAAACAAACAAACAAAAAACCCCACTATACTTAATGAGAGGAGGGACCTCTCCATGTGGTCACCCTTCCCCCACACCACCATGCTTCCCGACCCAATATATCATAGCTCCATTTAAACTATTAATTACTTTTACAAATCAATCTTTCCTGTCCCGTCTTTAAGTAAATATATATGTATATATTTTTAAACTTTACACTTCAATGTTTGCACATAACTGACCCAAATTTCATAAAACTTAATACATGCCCAACAGAGCTGACAAATACTTAAGGCATAGCTCAGTTACAAATTACCCAATACCTCTAGCAAACATACCATCTAAGTAGGGAGATACAACCACAACCTCCCCTAAGTAAAAAACCTATGTTTTAACTTAAAATCCCAATCACAGCTTTAAATTCCCAATAATATAAAACTACTTTGCCATCATATTTAAAACAATGAACTTCACTAAATAGCAGTTTCTTTCCCCTGGCCCACGTGGCCCTGCTGCAGTCAGGACACGTGGGAGGAAGAGGAAGGAAGCCACCATCTTCACTGGCTCAATCCCACATACTTCCCCGTGTACAGGGTTTCTGATCCCAAATGGGATCTACTAACAGCTATTTCTGGTCAGCTGAAACGACCCCTGCTTCAAAAGACCTAGTTCTCCTCCCCGCCCGAAGGCCCCTGGAAGGGCTAATGGAATTAAATCCTCTCAGGTCCTTCCTTTCAGGTACCATTTAATCCTTTTGGCACCACCAGTCTGCAACAAAACAACAATACCTTATCCGCTTTTTCTTGCTTTTTATTTTTCCTCATATTTTGACAGTTTGTTCCAATTACTTAATTTATCTCCCAAGGGAATATCTACCGGTATTTTCTGATATTTTTCTCATTTCTCTCCGCGAGGGCTGGCTGGGACTAGGCCACACCCATTGAATTTGGAAGGAGTTTAACAGACTCCTAAACGCCCAAACACGCTAACCGTCGCCGGTTAACTCAGTCACCCAGGAAGGCCTAGCTCTCTTCCTGTCTACCGTCTACAGCCCCCTCCAGAACCTATAACTAGACTCAAGGGGCTTCACAGGACGCTTACCTCCACTGGGTTGCTGCACAGCAAATTACTTGACTGATCTGTCCTCCACCAACCGGTTGGGATTTTCACCGCGGAGTTTCCGTTGCTTTTCTCTGAGTTTCTCCACTTCGGGTTCACTCTACGTCAGGGAGCAAGGAGAAGCCTCTGGATGCTGGCGGGCTGCCTAAATCAAGGCAGGGCGCCATCCCACTAGCACCCAGGAGTTCACTTACTCACCGAGTAAAGGATCCCGGACGAGCCCCCAAACTGTGTGGTACGGAAATGGTGAGGGAACACCATTTAATAAAAAAAGCTGGAGATAGCTCTAGAGAAAAGCAAAGTTTATTGTACATTCTCGCGAGAAGGGCGTCCCACTCTTCGAGTAGACTATCGAAGAGAGGAAGCGCCTCCTGTGGGCAGGACAGCACCTTTAATCCCTAACGCAAAACGCCCCCTCCCACCACTGACCCTCATCCTCATTGGCTGAGAGTCTTACATTCTAAACGCGAGATCTACCCATGAAATTGAACTTGACCAATAAGTACATAGTTGCCCATATTTGGATGAAATAGGGAGATGTCATAGGAGGGGAAGGCAATGCCCTTCAGAGTCCTTCAGGCCTACTGGAACTCTGAAGTAGATGAAGCCTTACTCGATTTTCACAACTGTCTTGAAAGATCTCACCTCATCTCATTCACAGGCAACTATGTACTTATTGGCCAAGTTCAATTTCTTGGGTAGTTCATTCATGTTTAGAATGTAAGACCCTCAGCCAATGAGGATGATGGTCAGTGGTGGGAAAGGTATTTGCATTAGGGTCTATTTAAGTGTCAAACCTGTCCTAAAAAGTGCCTTCTCCCTTCGATTGATGGGTGGGATGCCCAATTCTCTCAAGAGACCGTACAATAAACTTTTCCTTTGCTCCTAGAGATCTCTCCAGCTTTTTTTTTTTTTTAATGGTGACCCCCTCACCATTTATGAGCCACACAATACAATATATGTTAAACATGTACAATTCTTCTAAGCATATTTCCATATTTATCATGCTGCATAAGAAAAATCAGATCAAAAATTAAAAACAAAATTAGAAAAAAAAAAGCAAGCAAAAAACAACAACAAAAGCAAAAATACTATGCTGTGATCCATATTTATTCCCCATAATCCTCTCTCTGGGTGCAGATGGCTCTCTCCATCACAAGTCTTAGAATTGGCCTGATTCACCTCATTGTTGAAAAGAGCCACATCTGTCAGAGTTGATCATCACATAATCTTCTTGTTGTCCTGTACCAAGATCTCCTGCTTTTGCTCATTTTACTTAGCATTAGTTCATGTAAGTCTCTCCAGGCATCTCTGAAATCATCCTGCTGATCATTTCTTACAAAACAATAATATTCCATTATATTCATATGCCATAACTTATTCATCTATTCCCCAATTGATTGGCATACACTCAATTGCCAATTCCTTGCCACTTACAAAAAGAGCTGCCACAAATATCCAAACATTTATTCCAAAAAAAATGTTATTTGCTTTTATGATTATCTTTGTGATGTGGACTTTCAGCTTATTCTCTTTTCAGGAAAAAGCCCATCTGGCTATTATCCATCTTAACTAAGCCCCAAGCTATCCTATTTGCATAATATGATTTGTAAGAGTGGAACTCTTTATTAGCCTCCTTTGTGGATCCCATTATCTCTGAATATCTTTAAACAATGTTTGAAATATTGAATAGCATATCCCAGGCCTGGGACTTGGTTTGCCAGGTACTTTCCACCTGTCTTCTTCTTGATGTCTCCTTCTGAGGTACTGAGTTCTTCCTGGTACTTCCCCTACTTCCCAAGATTTTCTATTTTCCCTATAAAGGATGTGCCCATGATGAAGAAAAAGCTTTTCTAAGTCCTTTCCAGGACTAAGCCCATTCTGTCTGTTTTCTCTGTCTGTCTCTCCCCCTCCCCTCTTTTTCTCCTTCTTAATGTCTTCCCTTTAATGGCACTTTTCTCGTTACTCTAGCTAACTCTAGTTAGACTGATAAACTCCTCTATGGATTTAACTTGCCAGTCAATGGCATACTCCCATCTCATAGCATATTCCTTTAATGGATTCTTCCAAACTCCTTTCCTTGGAAATCCTATTGTTCTCCAAAATCTATTTCATCTTTGCTACTCTCCTAGTGCCTATTTTATCTCTTCATTTTGTCTGTAAACTCTTCTCCTAAATAAACTTTCTTTTTGGCAAAGAGAATGGCCATTGTCAATTTGTAACACATTTATTTTGAACTAAGAATTGCTACCTTGACCTTATCATTTTGGGGAAGAATAATGGAAGTACCCTGGTAAGCTCTATAGAGAGAATGGAGCAAAGTCAATGGCCAATATTCCTTTGCCACCCCTTTGATACCAGTCCACCAGAAACTCATCCCAGGAAGAGAAATATGATTGTTCATACCATTTAGATGAACTGAAAGTCCCTAACTACAATTATTTCAGTCAATAAATATTTATTAAACACCTACTATATGCCCCAAACTAAGAATACAAGGAACTTACAATCTAATGGAAGAAGACAATACATAAAAAGAAGGTGAAAAGCAAATGGAAACTGAAAAGGGATAGAATGAAGATGGGGGAAAAAGGTACCTGGCATGAGGAAATGATGAAGAATTCCAATAGGCGTGTACGTGGGTATTAAAGTAGGTTGAAGAACTACTAGGCCTTACCATCCAACCTATCGCCATGTCCTAAAAGTCTTCTAGACCAAAGTTTCTTAAACTATAGGACCCACACGATATGGGATCATATAACTTAATGTGTGTATGGGGGGGGGGGGGATGTTACAAAAAATTTGGCAGCAGGTTTCTGAATGTTCTGCCTGTCCTACAGTGTCAACTATTCCACCAAGATTTAGTTCTTTATGTAAAAATAAGCAAATTCATCTCATTAGTGTATAAATTTGTTTTTGTCTTTGATAGATAGTAAAATTATATGCATACTAAAGAATGGTTTTAAAATAAATTGATGATTTATAATCAGTAAATGATTTGTATGTCTATATAGTATACCTATATGCTCAGGTTTGTATAAAAATTTCTGAGGAGAAAAGGGGTCTTGAGTAGAAAAAGTTTAAGAAGCCCTGTTCTAAATCTTACTTTCTAATGTTGTGTTACATCTTCTAGACCAGGATGCATTGCCATCTGATGTACTGATGTACTCTTATGCTCTTTGGATCTTGACTTCACCCAATGAGAGTGTGAACTCCAGAATTCTCAATTTTTTCTGTTTACATGCCATATGAATTTTAGTATCGGTTTGACTAATACCAACACACCAGAAGGAATCAGGTGACTAGTCTTACTATTCATTATTCAAAATGTAGCATTCTCTACCAATAGTTCATGAGGAATGTGTCATTCACAATTCAGCAAGCAACTTTTATGTGTTATACAAAACAAAAAATAACAAAGATAACTTCATTTACTGCAGGAGAGTTATCTTCTTAGTACAACTAGTTCCACTAAATCAGAGAGAAATATCAGAGCAGAAAATGGCAAAGGAAATTCTAAGGACTTGAGAATCTTCTATCTTCAGCAACTAAGTCTTTTTTTATAACAAGAAGATAAGGAAGGAAGATTCTGCTGTAGCTGGTTTGGCAGTTTGCGAGAGGCCATGTTCAGAAAGTGACTGATATAGAAAATGACAGAATTAATGAGGTTAGGGTAATATTTCCTAGTTCAAAATAAACATGTGACAAATTCACAATGGCCATTCTCTTTGCCAAAAGGTAGATACAGTTAGGAGAAGAGGTTAAGACAAAGTAAGAGGCAAAATAGGCACCAGAAGTGGCAAATATGAAATAGAACTGAGAGAGCAATAGGATTACCAAGGAAAGGAATTTGGAAGAATTCATTAAATATGCTATGAGGCCTGAGTATGTCATTGACTGGCAGGTTAGATCTATAGAGGAGTTTATTAAGCCAACCAGAGTTAGCCAAAGTAAGGAGAAAGGAGCCATTAAAAGGAAGACACTATGAAGGGAAGAGAATATCTCATAAAGGGATTAATCCTGAAAAGGACTTAGCAAAATCTTCATCATGAGTATATCTTTTATAGGGGAAATATAACCTTGAAGGTTTCTCAGGGGAAGAAGGAAGTTCCAACAAAAAATTTGGCAGCTCAGAGAGAGAGATCAAGGAGAGGCCAGATGGGAATGCACCTGACAGAACAGGTCCCAGATCTGTCTAAAGATATCCTAATCAATATTTCAAAGGTTATTGAAAGAAAGTTTGAGGAACAGACAATAGAAGATAAAGAGTTCCATCCTTACAATCACTCTATAGTACCAGGATAGTCTGGAAACTGGGTATGTCTGTTATATAATAGCCAGATGGGCTTCTTCCTGAGAGGGGAAAAAAGTAAGTCCATATCAGAATTATGTTTTCCCCCCAATTTACTTTTAGCAGGATTTGCATCCTTTAGTACTGTTTGGCATATAGTAGTAAGGGTTAGTTTTTTTCAGCCAATTAGAATGTGAGCTCCTTGAGAGCCAAGACAATCTTATCTTTTCTGTTTGCCTTGTCAGCTCTTAGCAGTATTTGACACAGTATTCTTGTTCATTGTTTTTAGTTCTTTGTGATCCCATTTTTTGGCAAAAATACTGGTTGACCATTTCCTTCTCTGACTCGTTTTACTGATGAAGAAACTGAGGCAAAAAGGTTATGTGACTTGCCCAATGTTACAAAGCTAGAAGCCAGATTTGAGCTCAGAAAGATCAGCCTTCCTCACTCCAGGACTATATTCTATCCACTTGGTCACCTAGCTAATTTGAACACTTAACAAATGTTCTTTTCATGAATTTCATTCAAAGGAAATGGTCTGAAGAACTCCTTTTTAATTAAAATTTTTATTTTCAAACATATGCATGGATAATTTTTCAACATAGACCCTTGCAAAACATTGTGTTCCAAATTTTTCCTCTCTTTTCCCCAACCACCTGCCCTAGATGGTAAGTAACCCAATATATGTTAAACATGTTAAAATATATGTTAAATCCAATATATGTATATATATTTATACAATTATCTTGCTACACAAGAAAAATCAGATGAAAAAGGGGAAAAATGAGAAAGAAAACAAAATGCAAGCAAACAACAAGGATGAAAATACTGTGTTGTGAACCATACTCAGTTCCCACAATCTCTCTCTGGGTATAGATGGCTCTCGACATCATAAGACCATTAGAATTGGCCGCAATCATTTCATTGTTGAAAAGAGACACATTGAGGACCCAAATCTTTTTTTATTTTTATTTTTTAAAATTTTATTTGGCTTTTTATTTACCAGATATATGCATGGGTAATTTTACAGCATTGATAATTGCCAAACCTTTTGTTCCAATTTTCCCCCTCCTTCCTCTTCCCACAGATGGCAGGTTGACCCATACATGTTAAACATGTTAAAGTATAAATTAAATACAATATATGTACAAAAAGAATCAGATTTTGAAGTAGTATACAATTAGCCTGTGAAGGAAATAAAAAATGCAGGCGGATAAAAATACAGGGATTGGGAATTCTGTGTAGTGGTTCATAGTCATCTCCTAAAGTTCTTTCACTGGGTGTAGCTGGTTCAGTTCATTACTGCTCTATTGGAACTGATTTGGTTCATCTCATTGTTGAAAATGGCCACATCTATCAGTATTGATAATCATACAGTATTGTTGTTGAAGTATATAATGATCTCCTGGTCCTGCTCATTTCACTCAGCACCAGTTCATGTAAGTCTCTCCAGGCCTTTCTGAAATCATCCTGCTGGTCATTTCTTACGGAACAATAATATTCCATAATATTCATACACCACAGTTTATTAATCTCCAATTGATGGGCATCCACTCAGTTTCCAGTTTCTGGCCACCACAAACGTTCTTGCACATACAGGTGAGGAGGACCCAAATCTTGAATAGACAACAGGTTCAAGAAGAGTTAAGGAACCCTGCCACACCTGGCAGTCAATCTAAATAGGACTGAGGGGAGAAAAAATAATTTGGGCCAAGAGCTTTGTAAATTATTGGCATTAATATCAATTCTGTAGTATAAATGAAGCCTAGCATCTCATTGCTAGAAGAGATCTCAGAGGCCTCTAATCCTGAGCAGAAATAATCTATAGTTTTTAAAAGTGTCTTCTGTTTAAAGCTGTCCAGTGCTAGGGACTGATTTCCAGAGGCTGCCCATTTTACCTTTGATTAGCTCTTATCATTAGCAAGGTTAATTTTATTTGGAGTTCCTCTAACTTTCCCCTAGAATCCTATGGCTGCTCTCTGGAAATAAATAACCCCTTTTTCATTTTGATAGTTCTTTAAATACTAGATCAATGGACAGAATTGACCTGTGGGTGGCCAAAACAGAGCAAGCTAGAAACAGTAGTCAGAAATCAAAGAAAGTTTAATTTCAAAGTGAGACAAACAGCCTGAGTCCTGCCCTTGTTTGGGGATCTGGAGGCAGAATGGGGAGATCTCATTACTTAGACCAGTGGCTGCGTCCTGATCATGAGAGGCAACAGCAACAGGCATTCATGACCACAACATGGATGCTGCAGGTGCTTGTCTGAGCTCAGAGAACACCTGGCGTTGGTCAAAGCAGTACAACAATTATATGAAACAATTCTGGGATTGTGCTGGGGCTAACTTCATCCAAAGGATAAGTCGCAAAGGATTGTTGTTAAGTGAAGCTCAGGGCACAGACAGCTTGTTGGGTTTTCGCTCTGGAGAACAGGATGTCTCCTAATATCTTGTCAACCAGAAGATAGGAACCATGATTCCCCCCAAGTTTTCTGTAGCCTAAGCCCCAGCCTCTTAAACTGTGGTTCTTGACCCCATGTGGGAGTCATGTAACTGAATGTGAGGGCTGTGAGAGTATTATCAGTAAATGTGTAGATTTGTACACTTATTTTTACATACCTATCTGCTGGGGTTGCATGAAAATTTCTCAGGTGAAAAGGGATCATGAATGGAAAACAGTTAAGAAGCCTTGGTGTAAACATTACTAGTTCTTTAATGATGGTAAGTTTAGGAGGGGGGGGGATGTGTTAAGTAAAGCTTTGGTTTATTTGTATATTTATTTGATTTTGAGTCAAGAACCAAAAGTTGAATCAATGAAAACAACAGAGAAATCAGGTCTTCCTCAGTATTTCAAGTCTTAAGAGATACACAACAAGGGGGATTCAGGGACAAGAGTTTGACACTGACCAAGGCTGTTAATCCTTCCAGTCCTCAGAGGAACTCATGAGGAAACAAAGGGTTAGTTAGACTACATCTGAAGTATCAAACAAGGCCATAACAGCAATTTAAAGTGTACCTGAGAAATATTTAACAACATAAATTAGGAAGCGTTACATTTTAAAATGAATTCAAACTACGGCCTGCAGGGATTCTTCTACTGTGTCCCTTTCCCATAACTGTTTCCCAGTCGTTTGACTGGGTTGTTGGCTAGATGACTTCTTACAAAGTCTAACAACTTAGAAAATTATAGTAAGGACATTCATCTTCCTGAATATTTATTTCAACGGTTTTAAGATTTGTTTCCACTTTGTAACTTTCCTTTTTTAGTTTGTTATTTTAAAGGAAGCTTTTTAGCCACAAACCCCTTAAAATAGTTGAGAGCAGGAAGCGAGGGAAAGTGGAAACTGCAGGCTGTTCCACCAGGGATTTGGACTGCGAATCCTCAGGGACAGAAAGGGCAGTATTAGTAACCCCGAGGAGCGCTGGGCCAGATTCTGGGACGTTGCACGAGCGGGACTGCAGAGGAGCCAAAGCGGGTCGGGGCGAGCTGGAGCTGGCTCTCCGCGGGCCCCTGGGGAGCCCCGGCAGAACGGCGGCTAGGTGGGGCTGGGGTAACAGTAAGAACGCTTGGGATTGGGTCGGCTCTCCGCGGCCCTGCGTGACTTTTCTGGGTAAGGATGTTTTGCCGTTTTCTTCTCTAGCTCATTTTTACACACGGGGAAACCGAGGCCCGCGAAACTGGTGCCTGAAGCTGGCTTTGAACTTGGGTCCTCCGGACTCCAGGGCCCGCTCTCTATCCCACGGGCCAAAATGACTTTGGGGCCTGCAGACGCGACCCTCAGCGCAAGCCTGGGGAATGGATACCACTGTTGTGCCACACGAGAGGGGGGAGACTTGCCCAGGTCCGCCACCCGGGGCCCGAGGGAGCATTCGAAAGCACCTGCCGGAGCCGGGAGGACTCGGGGCATCTCTCCCCTGGTCAGAGCCTGGTCCCGCCCGGGTGGATTTTGCCCCGGCTCCATGCCTCCCTCTGACCCCCGGGCGTGTGCGTGAGAGCAAGGGACACGGAGTTCACGTACGGCTGCCGAGAACAGGGCGTGTGACGAGTGACGCAGCCGGGACTGTGCAAGGCAGCCCAGGTGACCTTGAATGACCCGTCTTTCCCTTAAAAGTATCCCGTTTCCGGGTCGGGGGAAGCCAGAGAGGGACCATCGGCTCGAGACGGGAGCTCAGTTCGGACACTCCAGGTTAGCGGTTGGGGGAGTGGGAGAGGGCGGCAAAGCCAAGCCTCCACTGCGCCTGCGCCCAGCGGCCGGCTCGCATCCACGACACCTCTAGCTCCGCCCACTCCTGACTGCTTCAGGCCGCGGTGAAGGAGGCGGGATTCCGGAGGAGGGAGAGCTTCCCGGATGCCCCGCCCCCTTTGGCGCCTCCTCAGGCTGTCTTGGGCTTAAGTCTGAAGTAGACACTTAAGACTGGAGGCGGCTAAGAAGCCGGTTCCTGTGGGAGGCGGCTGCGCTTCGTCTCGTTTTGTGAGCCGGGTCTTCTGGGTGCAGGAGGTGCGAGGGCGGGCGGGGTGCGGGAGAGTCTCCTGCGTGCGGGGGAGGGGCCGCGCGGCGGAGCGAGAGGAGGGCGGTTGAGGGTCCCCAGGTACCGGAGCTCAGGGCCGGGGACGCGGGGAAGGGGCGCGGGAGGTGGCGGCGCCTGGGAGCAGGTGAGGACCCTTGCGGGGAGGGGGGTGGCCGGATGGAGACGGGCTCAGGGACTGAGCAAGGTCGGAGGGCGCCCTGGGTCGGTCGGTCGGGGGCCGCTGCGGGGTGGGAAGGTCTGTGTTCTTGGGGCCCCTTTAGGGACCGGGTGGAAGGAGCCGGATAGATCCTGATGGGGTGGGGCAGAGGGAGCCGCGGGAAACTGCTGCCGAGGACGAGGGGAAGCCGAGGGTCCCGAGAAGCTAGTGGGAAAGTTGGACAAGGTCATGAGAGCTGGAGAGGAGGGGGAAGGTCGGGCAGGGGACCTCGCAGGCCGGGCCTCAAAGGAAAATGGCCCCCTGCTTTTCCCACTGAGCACTCAAATTTCGCCACCTCGGCCACTGGTCGGTCCGAGTCCCCGGAGCCTCGTGAACATTTGGATGGGCTTTGCTGGCCGGGGCCGCCCCTGACTGGGGGAGCCGGCGTGGGTCCCCGCATTGCTTCTGATTCTGATCAGGGCGGAATGACCGGAAGGGGGAGGGGAGGAAGGGGGAGGGAAGTCCCTGCACAGTGCGAGCACTGACCGAGCCTGGCTCCGGCCTGCCCCGGAGAGTGCGCACGTTTGGGCCCGCCTTGGGTATGAGTAGGGAGTGAAGCGCCTCCCGCTGGCTGCCCGAGGGGGCTGGGCGCTTCTGTGGTAGGTAGGCCTAGCACGGTGAGCTGAGGCCTGCGAAAGTCTCTTCCTTCCAGGCCCCTTTAACTTGGTTCCGAGTATCTGCCCGTTTCCTCCCGCGAGAAGATCATTCCGATGGATGGATGGATAGGGAGGCAGAAATAGAGGGGTTTGTTGCCTTTTCCTAATCCAACTCATTTTACAGTTGAGGAACTGAAGCAAAGAAGGAAGTGACTTGACCAGGAGCATGTGGCTAGTGTATGGGGCGTATTCATTTGCACTCAGGTCTCCTAACTCCAGGCTGGTACCACCCTGGGATGATTTACATCCCGGAAGAAAGGACATTCTCTGTCCACCACATCTTTTTTTGGGTGTGAGGTAGGGAAGGGATGATGTCACTTTATTATGTATCTTCTCAGCAGGCGAAAATTTAAAATAAGTGTTGTTTCAATAGCTTTTCAAGTTATTTGGGCACCTACATTAGGAAATCAGTTATTTTGCCTTGTGGTTTTAGAGAGCATGGAACTGGAACTTTGGAAACTTGGAGTCTGCTTCCTGACCGGCTTATGAACATTGGGCAAAGACATGTATCTTTAGGTCATAATTGCCTCATCTCTAAAGTGAATGTAGGATTTAGAACAGAAAAGGGACCGGAGAAATCATCTGATACTGGAACCAGATTAAAGTAACTGGGAAATGTCTTAACAAAATAAATAAAAGTACAATAGAAAAAGAAAATAACAATATGGTTTTCTAAGTCAAATATATGACTACACGATCCTTGTATAACCTAACAACACTGATCTAGTCCAAACCGTGCAGATAAGGAAATTGAACCTATTATTAGAAGTTCATATTAAAGGTCACAGATGGCTTTACACATATATGTACTTATGTATATACACACACACATATATAATATGTGTATACCTGTACATCGTAAGAGTCACACAGATGGTTCTTTATGCCCATACTCACCATCATTGCTAATTCCAAAAGTTCCTCTCCTGGGCCGCTTATCAGTGTCCAGGTGTTCATTTATTATCCCCACACAGATAAATTTTCAGATCTGTGTGTTGAGGCTTGGCTTTTCCTGAACTCCAGCCCTGAATCACAACTGCCTGTACATCTCAAACTCAACATGTCTAAAACAGAACTTACTGAGTTTCTTCAAACACTCATTTTCCTAATTGTGAAAGCACTTCTGTCCAGTCACTTTGGTGATGTCTTCCCCTCACTCTTTCGCCATATACCCAATCTGTTAAACCAGTTTCATGGTTTCTATGTTCACAGTATTTTTCATTATCCTTTTCCTTCTTAACACAGCCACCACCCGGTTCAGTTCCTCATCACCTCTCACCTGGTAAACACAAGGCAGAATAAGACTAAATACCAGAGTGAGTAATGCTCATTTAGATTGTGTAATTGTGTGACTTTCCACAAGTTACAACTTCCTCAGGTCTTGGTTTCCGTTTCTGTGAAAGGAGAGGTTTAAAGGTAGATGGCAAATATGGTCTCAGCCAATTATAGGCTCCTGTGAATCTCAGGGCAATGAGAGGGATCAGTAATGGTAGGATCATATTGTGGAGGATCTGGAATTCCAAGCTGAGATTTATATGCTTGTGCAAGGAGATCTGTTGGAGCAGGCAAGAAAAGCATTATTATTTAAGATATTTCTGTTCGTCTCCTTCCTGTGTGCTATGTTTTATCCCAAAATTTAGCCATTCCTTGATTTTTTTTCCTGTATGTTCTCAAGTTCTATGCATTTATACAGGCTCTATTCCCTCAAAGTAGCAAGTGGCTACAGAACCCAGACATTTTTTCTCTTGCTTGAGGATGGAATTCAATGCAAAGACTATATTTAGGACCTGGATCATAAGTGAACTGGTTACCATCCTTGTAAAGTTCAGTGCCCTGAATAATATTTCAACTTTATACTTTGTTTCTTTTTTTTCCTGAAAAATAGGATGAAGCTAAATGACTATAAAGACTTAGGAAACAGGGATCAGCAAGACCAGGTCAAGGAATGTGAAGTAATGAGTGCTAGGACCATGGAGGAGAGAGAAAGCTTAGAAAGGAGTTGAGAAATGGTATATAGGGATAGGGGATGTTTAAGAAAAAGGAGAAATGAGGTAAGGAGGTACAAAGTAGATAAGATGAGCAAAAAGAGGGTAATAATTGAATGGAGGAAAGTTGTACAGATAAATCCTCAGTTGAAAAAAGATTGGCGAGATGATTGAATAAGAGATTTATCAATAAAGATTGTTACTTTTTTCAAAGGTCCTCATTTGATAGAATGTTTACTGATAGGATTACACTTAACAGTGTTTCTTTTAAAACAGATTTTTAACATTTTTTTTCCAGTGGACCATATGATCAGAACAATTAGTAATTAATCTAACTTTGCTAACATGAAGTCTATATTAGTAGCAGCCAAGATATGCTGAGAATGTGAGCTAATTAAGTTTTAAATTGGCTAAAAATTTCAGGCAGGACACATTTGACTGATATAACATGCTGGAAAAACCCAATTAAAATTTTTCAATAGTATTTTATTTGTAAAGATAGCTCAACATTTGCTTTTGCAAAACTTGTGTTCCAAATTTTTCTTCCTTTCCCCTCCCCAAGAGAGCAAACATATTCAATTCTAAACATATTTCTATATTTTTCATGCTGGGGAAAAAAAAATCAAATCTAATCAAAAGGGGGGAAAAAAGGAAAAGAAATAAAACAACCAAATAAAAAAGCAAAAATACTATGCTTTGGACCACATTCAGTCTTCACAGCTCTTCCTCTGGGATGTGAATGACACTTTCTATCATAAGTCTATTGGAATTTCCTTGAAACACCTCTTGAAAAGAGCTATTTCCATCACAGTTGATCATCATAAATCTTGTTGCTGTGTACAATGTTTTCTTGATTCTACTCACTTCATTTAGCATCATTTTGTGTAAATCTTTCCAGACTGTTCTGAAATCAGCCTGGTCATCAATTCTTATAGAATAATATCCCATCACATTCATATATACTATTACTCAGCCATTCCCCAAATGATGGGTGTCCATTCAGTTTCAAGTTCCTTGCAAGGGCTGCCATAATAAATAAGATAGTTTTCAGTATTGGTTTTTGTGAGACTTTGCGTTCCACACCTTTCAGTTTGGCTAAGATGACAGGAAAAGATGACAGTAAATGTTGGAGGGACTGTGGAAAAACTGAGACACTAATATATTATTGGTAGAGTTGTGAATGATCCAACCATCCTGGAAAGCAATTTGGAACTATGCCCAAAAGGTATGATCTCTTTGGGATACAGACTTAGCAGAAGTCTGCTAATTCAAAGAAACCCACTTTTTGATGTTAATCCTCTGTCCCTTCTGGTTTGTATATTTTGCTAATACTTATTTGGAAATTTTCTTTGAATAATTCGATGAATCTTTGGAAGCTTTTTTTTTTTTTTTTAAACTGTTGAATAAAATTAAACTGTAGCAAATTGCTAACACTCACAAGCATTCTTTCTGCATCATGAATGATAAGTGAAGTTTAGTTTCCATGTCTTAAGTTCAAGAATGGTGAACTTTTCTGTTTCTGTCATTGGCTTGTTTTTATATATAAGAAAAAAGTTTGAATATTCTTAATGAGGTATTACGCTAAAAACTGAACTTTAAGTATTAGGAGTATTTGCAGCTTTAGCCTGACATTTAGGCAAATGTGATTCAAAAAGAATTTAGAAAAAATGAATGAATGCCCAAAATGAGGAACACTTTGGGTTCTCAAGCTTTGTGTTTTAAGGTACTTTTTAAAATGTAAAATCTCTTTGAAACTCTTAGGAAGGTACTTCAACCAGCTACAATGTCAACAAACAGTGATATTACCCTCTCCACTTATGATGAGACATCTGGATCAAAACTTGCCCGAAAAGCTAAAGAGGCACCATTTGTCCCAATTGGTAAGTCTACTTGTGACAAAACAATAATTTATCAATAAAATAGTATCAGTAAAATTAGTCCTATTCAAATAGTTTCTAGAAACATTTCTTTTTAGGTATTGTCTCAGTTATTTGAAATGCACTGAGAACAAGTAGTACAAATTTTATGATTAGAATTTTTGTGTGCCAGAATTTTGTTATGTTTTCTGTTATTCCAATAAGATAAGGATGGACAACCTTTCTATCAGTAAAGGAATCTTTACATTTAGTCCCAGCTTTGCTGTGTCACTTTGGGCAGGTCTGAAATTAAGTGGGTTCGACTTTTCTGTAAACTGAAGGAATTAGGCAGTGTTGCTAAGGCATTTGTTTCAATGAGATGTAACCTGCATAATGTACATCAGTTTTGATCATTGTTGATTCACCAGAGACTAGCACATATGTTTCCTTTAAAGATTCTTTCCATTCTGAAAATTATCCAAAGAATATTTGACTTTAATTAGGATTTTGCATTTCTGTTCATTGTCTTTAAATGATTTTATTGGCCAGAGATGGTAATGGAGACCTGCAATCACTCCTACTTGTGGAAGCTGAGGCTAGTGATTCTCTTGAATTTGGTAACTCTGAGCTGAAATAGAGCTAACAGTAATCAGGTGTCTGTAGTAAGTCTGACACTAAAATGATGTACTCCTGAGATGGGGCTGGGGGTGGGGAAATGATAGCAGGATTTCTGGTCCAGTTTGGAGAAAGCCAAAGCTTTTATGTTGACCACCAGGGGGATCAGGCCTGCCTGAGTGAGAGAGGAAGACACAATGATGAAGGTGGGGATGATAACCCCTGACTGGTAATGGATTGCAATTGGAAGTAATATAAAGGAGAAGAAAGAGTTCGGTGTTATTTTAATTGGGTTGATGGAAAGAAATTGCTGTCAATGGAAGCTGGAATTGGGATAAGTATGGTAGAGAAAACAAGTTTTTGGCCACATTTGGTTTAAGATGTTCAGCAGGCGTTTGGAGTTGAGGGAAAGACAAAGGTTGGCTCTAGAGCTGGGATTCCTTGGCACATATAGACAGCATGGTTTAGTGGAAATATCACTGGCTCTGAGCTCAGAGATCCCGAGTTCAAATTTCTCCTCTGAGTGTTTACTACTTTTGACTTCAGGGAATACATTTAACCTCTATAGGCTTCAGGTCTTCATCTCTGCAATTGAGGAAGTTTGATTAGATGATCCCTGAGGTCTCTACCAGCTTCTAACTATGTAAAGATGATAACTTTAATAATGTTAACTCAGAGGTGTTGATGAGGTTAAGTAGGGGGAAATTATAAAGAATGGGGATAGGTTAAGTAGGGGGAAATTATAAAGAATGGGGATAGATCAGAATAGCTTTGGGGGATGATCTCACTTAGGGAGTGGAAAATAAGTTGTTTCAGAAAAGATGACTAAGACAGAATGATTGGACTTATAGGAGAACAGGGTCATGGAAGCCAAGGAAGGATCACACAGTGTTATAGAACTGGATCTGGCAGCAGCCTTAAAGGCCTACCAGGCCATCCTTTCAAAATGAGGAAGTGACTTGTTCAGAGTCACATAGCCTTTGAGTGGCTAAACCAGGACTCAACCCCAAGACCTTTCAGCTCCAGGTCATGATGCTCTTCCTTCAGTAGACAGAGGAGGGGATAGTGGACTGTTGTAAAAGTTATAGCAATAGCAGGTAGAATGAGGTGAGGAAAGACCCTCCACCTTGGCAGCTCAGAACTGGTACCAGAGAGGGCATGCTTGGCCCAATGCATAGATCTAAAATTTGACTTGTGAGAATTGGTGAGATGGAAACTATGAATAGGTGACTTTCTAGAATTTGACTGGGAAAAGAGAGAGGACAATAGCTTGAAGGGATGATAGGGACAAATAAAGGTTTTAAGGAGGAGAAAGACTTGGCTCTGTCTATAAGTGGTACAGCATAATTAGGTGAGAATTGCTTCATCCAGCTGAAACTCAGCAGAACACCATGATAGACAAAATTTGGGTAGGCAAATCCTTCCCTATAAGACACGGACATAGATAATACACACTGAAATATAGAAGATAGTTGATTAAATAACTTATTTATAACTATAATTCCTTTTTTCCTTCCCCTCCCCCTTCCTACATTTAACTTGCATTATTATCTTTTGATTCTTTGTGTTACAGGGATGGCAGGCTTTGCAGCTATTGTTGCATATGGATTATACAAATTGAAGAACAGAGGGAATACTAAAATGTCTGTCCACCTTATTCATATGCGTGTGGGAGCTCAGGGCTTTGTAGTAGGAGCAATGACTCTTGGTAGGTCCTTCATAGCAAACATTCTATTTCCCAGTGAAGTGCCTTATTAATGTATACCTTAAAAAAAAAACAAACAGAATGAGGTAAGTTAATATTTAGAAAGATTCCTGCAGTGATTTGCATCCAAAAATAGACTTTTAATCAGTTGATCATTTAATGCAATATGATTAATAGTACCTATAGAATTTTGTATGTCCATTACCCTTTCTGGGCTCAACTTTCTCATTCATAAAATGACAGGGTTGAACCATATGATATTTAAAGTTTCTTCTAGCTCTAAATCTCATGTTAATATTTGAAGAGTCTCTTGGGGTTACATAATAAACTTTTAAGCCAGTTTAAAATTATAAGGTATATTTTCCTATGTGTACAAAAATCATGATGTTTTCAAGTTAATGAAAAAACATTGTTAAAGGCTTTATTCTTTTTAGTCTTCATTGCTACTATCCTTGTGTAGGATTTTATTAACACTTAAGTTCCTGAATAAATCAGTCTGCTAACAGATTTTACTTATATTAAGGACAATGAAGTATTAAACATGAAGGAGAGAAAAAATAGTCCTATCTCACTAGGAGCAAATGTGTGTGTGTGTGTGTGTTTTTTTTGTTTTGTTTTGTTTTGTTTTGTTTTGTTTTGTTTTGCTTTTATTAATAGTTTTTATTTACCAGATATTTGCATGGGTAATTTTGCAAGGTTGACATTTGCCAAATCTTTTGTTCCAGTTTTTCCCCTCCTTTCCCCCCCTACCCCCCAGATGGCAGGTCGACTAATACATGTTAAATATGTTAGAGTATAAATTAAATACCATATATGTATACATGACCAAACAGTTGTTTTGCTTTGAAATAGTGTACATTTAGCCTGTGAAGAAAATCCAAAATGCAGGCGGACAAAAATAAGAGGGATTGGAAATTCTATGTAGTGGTTCACAGTCATCTCCCAGAGTTCTTTCGCTGGGTATAGTTGGTTCAGTTCATTACTATTAGAACTGATTTGGTTCATTTCATTGTTGGAGAGGGCCACATCCATCAGAATTGATCATCATACAGTTTTGTTGTTGAAGTATATAATGATCTCCTGGTCCTGCTCATTTCACTCAGCATCAGTTCATATAAGTCTCTCCAGGCCTTTCTGAAATCATCCTGTTGGTCATTTTTTACAGAACAATAATATTCTATAATATTCATATACCACAATTTATTCAGCCATTCTCCAGTTGATGGGCATCCACGTAGTTTCCAGTTTCTGGCCACCACAAAGAGGGCTGCCACAAACATTCTTGAACATACAGGTCCCTTTCCCTTCTTTAAGATCTCTTTGGGATACAAACCCAGTAGCAACACTGCTAGGTCAAAGGGTATGCACAGTTTGATAACTTTTTGAGCATAGTTCCAAATTGAGAAGCAAATGTTTATAAGCCCAAAGTATTAGAAGTACCTTTTTCTTTTACCATTCTCTTCTGATGAACCTCCTTTTGGCATAGAAGTACTTAGACTTCTCAAAGCCTCTACTAATGAAACAAAAGCTTTAGAGGTATCATTAATCTGGAAAGGCTTTTATGTACCAACCAGAAGGCCATAAGAATGTGGCCTTTTTTCGGCCTTTTCATTTGGTTATCAAGTGATGAAATTTTTTTGGTTGCAGCAACTGATGAAACTAAAAGAGGCCTATAATTTACATTGGCAGAGGGAACATTCATATGGAAGAAATTCCCCATTTTTAATGTATTAGAAATGCTTTATCAGCAACAATAGCAGTTAGGGGATAAATATCATTAGTATTATATATGAGTATACAGAAGGAAGAAGGGATTAGGAATTAGATGAGAGGCATTTATTGGATTTTAATTCTATCACTTTGTAGATACCAAGGATGCCTCTTTACAAAAAGTACTGGATTTGGAGTTAGGATACCAGGGTTATTTGAATCCTTACTCTAATACATATTGTGTAATCTAGAATCAGTCACTTCTGATCCATTTCCTCATTTTAAAAATGAGACTAGACTAGCTAATTTCAAAGATCTCTTCTAAAGCTGATAATTTATGATCTGTCTATGTTGCTTTGATAGCCAGCAAATAATCTTATCCTTATGATCTAGATGTAACCCCATGGACTAGTTTAAGAATTATGAAAAAGAGTTTAATTTATGTTCCTTATAGATATAGAGGAAGATGAAAATGTCAGCACATTAAGTGCTTTCAGTGATTTCTTGGATAAAACTTTTCTCATTTGTGGTGTTACCTGTTGTGGTTAATTTTAATAGAAAGCCACTTTGAAATCTAACTACCTTGTTTTTTTCTTTAGGTATGCTGTACTCCATGTATCGGGAATATTGGGCAAAACCCAAACCTTAGGAGGAAAGATGCTGTCTTCATGTTGATGATGTTTTATAGAGCTAGATACCTCACATTGAGGTCTTTTGTTTATGCTTTAAAATAAATGATCTGGGGGTATGTGGTTCTAAAAAGCAGCACGTCAGACACAATCATGATATTTTAAAGATTATATATTTTTTTCATGGAAGCTTTAGTTTCCCAAGTGATTCAAGGTATACTGATTAGGATCCAAGAGTTAATTACAGGAACTGAGTTAATACAAAAGGAACTGGTTATTGAAGCTTACTTGGGTGATAAATTATATTCATATTTCTCAAATCTTAAAAAAAATTAATAATAAAAAAAATTAGAGGCCCAAGACTTAAAGCAGCTCCTATTGTTTTAAGATGGGAAACTACTTTAACACAATTCAGGAAGCATTTATTTCCTCCTTATTTTGTAGAATAGTAGAAACTTCAGTGTCTGGGGCTGCCTGGCTTTGACTCAGAGCCAAAAGAATATCTGTAAGAAAAACATGAAACAGAATATTGAAACAAAAGTTTTCTTCCTTACCTACACCATAGACAACTTGTTTGTATTTAAGATTAACCAGGCTACTTGACATAGTATTTATTATAACATTAGTAAAAGATTAAAATAACACATGGTTTGACTTGTTATATTTTTGCTGCTACAGTATTGAAAATTTTTTTTAAATGTCATCTGTTTTATATGTATTTGAAGTGCTTGTTCAGCAGTAAAGATAGATAACTTTTAAAATGTGTGCAATATTGTTCTTTATCTAAAAGTCATGTCCAAGTGAAAAATAATACTTTTAGAATTGGTTTATCACATTATGAGCACACTAATGTGAACATTCTCCTTATACAAATGCTTAGTTATACTTGTGGAATTCTGATGTTTAAGATGAATTTTCATTCCATGCTAATAACATGGTATAGATATCATTAAAAAAAAAAAAAAAACATATCACATGTCTTGTACTTTATTTCAGATTGACATAATAGAAGCACTTTGCCCCAAATAGTACAAAAACAATGTATGTTCCCAGAAAGCAAATATATTTTGTTTTATTTGGGTTTTTTTTTTCCTGCTTTAAGTCTAAGAACAATGTAAGTTTAAAAAGTAAAATCAAAAAAACTGATTTTGTGGCTGTTGATTGTTAGAAATTTGTTTTTAATATTTATGAGGTGCCAGTCCCATGCAAAGCACATAGGTGAGTCCAGTGGACCCTGCCCTCAAGGACGGTCTTGCTCGCTTGAATGATCATGACAGCTATTTTGTAAATAGCTGTACTATACTAAAGTATACTATACTAATAGCTAAACTATGCTAGTTTAATTTACATTAGCTATATAATGTAAATTAAAATAGCATAGAACATATAATTGCTGTTTATGTTTAAATATTTGCTAAAAATGAAGAGGTAGTAAAGTTCTATAAGAGATCTTCCAAATTTGATTCTGATCTTCAGTAACTTCAAAGCAAAAGGCGGATCTAAAAAGGTAAAGATGATGAAAAATTGTGGCCCAGAAATTGCATACCTTGAAAACTGAGAAAATGGTAGGTGCTAGACAGGGCAAGCATTGAATAAAAAAAGATTATTAGTAAGATTAGTGAGTCAGCTGTCTGGGGGGATGACATTGTGATAAGGTAGAGATCAGGTGATACATGCAACAGTGAAAAAAAATGTAGATATACGGTAAATTTTCAGCATTGACAGTTGCAAAACCTTTTGTTCCAACTTTTCCCCTCCTTCCCACCTCCTCCCCCAGATGGCAGGTTGATTAATACATGTTAAATATGTTAAAGTATAAGTTAAATACAATAGATGTATACATGTCCATACAGTTATTTTGCTGTACAAAAACAATCGGACTTTGAAATAGTGTACAAATAGCTTGTGAAGGACATAAAAAATGCAGGCGGACAAAAATAGAGGGATTCGGTATTCTATGTAGTGGTTCATATTCATCTCCCAGAGTTCTTTCCCTGGGTGTAGCTGGTTTAGTTCATTACTGCTGCTCTATTGGAACTGATTTGGTTCATCTCATTGTTGAAGAGACCCACATCCATCAGAGTTGATCATCATATAGTATTGTTGAAGTATATAATGATCTCCTGGTCCTGCTCATTTCACTCAGCATCAGTTCATGTTAGTCCCTCCAGGCCTTTCTGAAATCATCCTGCTGGTCATTTCTTATAGAACAATAATATTCCATAACATTCATACACCACAATTTATTCAGCCATTCTCCAATTGATGGGCATCCAGTCAGTTTCCAATTTCTGGCTACTACAAAGAAGCTGCCACAAACATTCTTGCACATACAGGTCCCTTTCCCTTCTTTAAAATCTCTTTGGGATAAAAGCCCAGTAGTAATGCTGCTGGATCAAAGAGTATGCACATTTTGATAACTCTGAGCATAGTTCCAAATCATTCTCCAGAATGGCTGGATGTATTCACAATTTCACCAACAATGTATCAGTGCTGTGACTTAGTTCTTAAATGTTATTCTGGGGAAATATTTGATCACTGGAAGTTTTCATTGAACTCTGAAATGCCATTCAGAAAGATTTAAAAAAAAACTTTTTGGTTGGTGATATTTTAAATAAGATGTTCAGTTATTTTGGATAATTTTTACTTTTGGCAGGGAAGTTGGATTTAGGATCATAGTGTTAGACTTTATATGCCATTATTCAATCATCATCTTTTACAGGGGAGTAAAGGTTTGGAAGGAGGATAATCTTGTGAATTTTCAAAGAGGTTTAGGAATTGGGGAGGAACATCAGTGATAACTACTAGTATATAAGGATTGTAATGTGGAAGAGAGATTGCCATATTTATTCAATTTGGTCCCTGGATTAGGAGACAAGAGTAGTGGGAGTTGCTCCAGGGACATACTGTTTAGTATCAGAGTTATGCTTTTCAAAATAGTCCTTGTTAGTCCAAAGACTCTTATTAACTCTGAACTGTAATAACTTCCTATTTTTCTTTTGTTTAGAGAAATAGATGCCCAAAGAAACTCTGACTTTCCAACTAAATTCCATATTCCCCCCCCCCCCCCAAATACATTCTTAACAGTCCTGCTGATGGGGTTCTAGTGGCAGAGAATTATGGAAATCCCCTTTTGGTCAGAGGCGCAGGTTCTTTGTGAAAGAATTCACAAACCTGAAGAGTTTTAGGTGACAAAAATGGAAGTTGATTGTTGGATGAGAAGTCAGCTTTACTAAGAGGCTGACTTTGTAGTGGCAAAGTCCTATTAGGGAAATGAAGGCTGGCACTGAGAAGAAAATGTCTTCTCAGTGGGAGGGTCCTGGCAGCTATACTAAGGGATAGCCCTGCTTTGGACATTCTGCAAAGAAGTGAGTAAAGAGAAACCTGTTATATGAGCATATCTTGGTGGGGGATGGGGTGAGGAACTAGGGCAGTTTAAGCTGATCAGACCAGGATCTTCCAAATGAAATTGCTCTAAAGGCTTTTTCAGCCTGAATTTGAATAGAGATCTGCTCTCAATGGAGGTGATTTACCTTAGAAATGGCCCAGTCTGGGGAGTTATGCT
Source organism: Sminthopsis crassicaudata (assembly GCF_048593235.1). Taxonomy (NCBI): domain Eukaryota; kingdom Metazoa; phylum Chordata; class Mammalia; order Dasyuromorphia; family Dasyuridae; genus Sminthopsis; species Sminthopsis crassicaudata. The sequence goes on from NC_133617.1 coordinate 667,529,658, forward strand.
TCCCAAGAGGGCCTGAGACTCCAGTCTCCCTTCTTTACAGATCAAAGGGTACACAGTTTTATAGTGTTAATTTTACAGATTAAAGGGAACACAATTTCATAACCCTGTCAACTGTTGTTCTCCCTAATTTTCCCATTATATTACTTCTCCTGTCTTTGTCTTTGTTACTGAATAAGGTGTCCCCCCCATTTCTAGAATGTACTTGTTCTTTACCCTCTGCCTCTTAGAAGCCTTTGTTTCCTTTCAAGTTTAACTCAAGCACAACCTCATCTTCCTAACCATTGGTGCTTCCCCACTTATCACAATTTGTCTTTATTTTTCATATGTATTGTATGGTCCTGTATTATACACGTTGTCTTTTCTCCTAGAGTCCTGCTTTTTGAAAGCAGGACCTACCTATTTCATGTATATCTTTGTATCCCCAGCAGCTATTACCAGATAATGGCAGATTTTAGGTCAAATACAGCATGCTCAAATTAATCTCAGGTTTTCTCACTGATTTCTGTTTCTCCCAAAATTATTCTGAAAAGGGGTCTTTAATATTCGACTGACAGAGTTCTGCACAAAAAAAAAAAAAGATTAAGAACCCCCTAGCAAGAGGATTCTGGAAAAATAGCAGAATAGATCAGAAAATTCCAAACTCTCCAGATTTCCCCAACATACAAGACAAAATAGTGCTTTAGGTTAAAAACAAATAAGAACTGGGCAAAACAGTTCCTCTTGGGACAATAAAAAGATCCAAAGAAAAGTACCAGGATTGCAGTTTGGCCCTTGTGAAGTGTAAACACCTCCAGATTAGGTCCACTGAAACAGAAAGCTTCGAACCCTGGGGCTAGCTGGGTTAGAAGATAGCTTCAGCCCTAGCCACCTAAATTTTTCACTTCCTGAATAGCATTGAAAGTCTGGCAGACCAAAATGTTTGTGGCAGCTCTTTTTGTTGTAGCTAGAAACTGGAAGTTGAATGGATGTCCATCAATTGGAGAATGGTTGGGTAAATTGTGGTATATGAAGGTTATGGAATATTATTGCTCTGTAAGAAATGACAAACAGGAGAAATACAGAGAGGCTTGGAGAGACTTAGATCAACTGTTGCTGAGTGAAATGAGCAGAACCAGAAGATCACTATACACTTCAACAACAATGCTGTATGAGGATGTATGCTGATGGAAGTGGAAATCCTCAACATAAAGAAGATCCAACTCACTTCCAGTTGATCAATGATGGACAGAAATAACTATACCCAGAGAAGGAACACTGGGAAGCGAATGTAAATTGTTAGCACTACTGTCTATGTACCCAGGTTACTTATACCTTCGGAAGCTAATAATGTGCAACAAGAAAATGGTATTTACACACATATTGTATCTAGGTTATATTGTAACACATGTAAAATGTATGGGATTACCTGCCATTGGGGGGAGGGAGTGGAGGGAGGGGGGGATGATTTGGAAAAATGAATAAAAAAAAGAAAAAAAAAAAAAAGTCTGGCAGACAGCTTGGGAAGTCCAGAAGATTGGGAACCTCTGCTGATGAAGCATATGCCGCTCTAACTGTGAACTGGCTAGAAACCTGGCTCTGGATGAGAAAGAACCAGCACACATCCAGGGAATGCAGAAGTGGGGCAGGGACACTGCTGACTGCAGATATTTGTTTTATTTTGTTCTTGGTTTTGCTGAGTAAATTGGGGTTAAATAGAGTTGAGCATGTGTGACTTGGTCACACAGCTAGGAAGGGTTAAGTGTCTGAGACCATATTTGAACTCAGGTCCTTCTGACTTCAGGACTGGTGCTCTATCCACTGTACCACCTAGCTGCCTCAAATGCAGACACAGATAATAGAGTTCTAGGTTTCAATTCCAGGCTACGGAAAATCTGAAGAAGGACCTGAGGCCAGAGACACCATCCCCCACATCCCAAGACTAGAGGTAGTTACACTAATAAGCATCTATAAATTTAAAACAAAAAAGCAGGGAAAGGATAAAGAACCCAAATGTAGAAAGTTATTATGGTGACAAAATCAGAGTAAGATGAAGTCAAAGTTGGTTAGGCTATCTATGGTAGAGATCTACGTTAAAGGACTTGGTGAGCAATGGAGCTAGGATTACAACCAAGAATCACCTACCCAGCAAAACTGAGTATAATTCTTCAGGGGAAAAGGTAAAAATTCAGTGAAATAGAGGATTTTCAAGTATTCATGATGAAAGAGCTAAATAGAAAATTTGATTTTCAAGTGCAAGTCTCAGGAGAAGCATAAGGAGGTAATCAGAAAAGTGATGTCATAAGGGATTTAATAAGGTTTATTATCTGTTTACATTCCTACATGGGAGGATGATGTGATTCCAAAAAACAAAATTATGTAGGAAACACAGGGATTAGATTAGTGAGGCCGACTGGTAGTTCTGGAACTTGGCTGTAATTGGAAATGGGTTAAAGAGGGAACAACACATATTTAGATTATAAATATTTAACTCAGAAAGAAATGAAGGGAGAGGGAGAGGGAGGCAAGGAGAGGATGAGGAAGTTTTAGAGGGAACCCTACTCAGATCAGGATTAAGGAGTGAATAACATTTGAAAAGTATATTAATGAGGGAAAGGAAATGCTCCATTATCGGCGCATAGATAATCCCATGAGGTGCAGTGTCCCCTGTAAAATGAATTTACAGGCCCGAAAACCTAGATTGATATATAAAAGGTTTATTGTAGGAATTTGGAAGTAAAGCTCAGTTAGAAGGTGGCCGCTGGGCAGGCAGGGACCCTTACATGGCTGGAAGGATACCATGTGTTGGCTGGGAGGGCTCCTGCAAAGAGGGAGGTCCGGCTCACTTCTTTTATACCCAAAAAATGATGGGCAGTACCCCTAAGTTCTTGGCTAGCTTTTCAGTTAGCTCAGATCAGGTGAGGGCTGGGGGAAGCTAAGATGATGATGGTGGGGGCTGGGCTCGGATATTCAAAGGGTGTCTTTGACCAGGATTTGTGAATCAAGGTCAGTCATGGGTTGGGCAATTAGAAAGGAATCTTAAAGGGACCCTCGTCAATATCAATAGGAATGAGATAAAATGTGTAGATTAATGGGAATAGGATAAAGAGGAAGGGAAAGGTTGAGGAGAGAAGATAAGGGAGAGACTCTTGGTGACCGGGGCACATTAAGTAGCTAGGCAAGGTAATGAGAAGAAGCAAAGTACAGAAATTAGCAGGGATAGGAAATCATAGAGACTGTACACAAACATAATGATCAGGGGTAGAATTTATCAGAAAAAAAAATCGGGTTAATAATGATTGATTTCAGACAAAGTTATGTTAGAAGAAATTTAATCAAAAGAGAAAAATAGGGAACCAATACTATATGTCAGCCATGTTAATATTGTTTTAGACTATTAACATAACTAGATAGTATAAGGTTGGAATATTGCTGAGGTGTGGGAAATGAGTTGGTGAATCTAGAAAAATATGGAAAGACTTGAACTTATGAAGGATGATGTTATCCACCTTCAAAAAAAAAAACAGGACAAATAAGTGTAGTATGGCATGGATGCATATGAATGTATATGGTATATATATGCATGATTATAAATATCTACATGTATATATGCAGATACATATATGCATGTATGTGTGTATACATATATATATATATATATATATATATATATATATATATATATATATATATACTTAATTGTAGCCTTCTTGGGGGAACTGGCATAGGGGAAAGAAAAGGGAAAAAAGAATAAAGTAAAAAGTGCACAGCAGAGAGCCAAAGAAAACCTACAAAGAAGGAAAGATGGACAGCTCTAAACATAATATGTGGTATTTATTATACAGGCTTTTCTGAAATGGAAATTTATTGTTTTGTATTTTGAATCCTCTGATGTTCTGCTGTGCACATGGCAATGTTTTTTATTCTTTTCCTGACTGACTTTTTTCCTTTTCTATTTTGTATTTGTTTTAAATAAATATAATTTAAAAACTTTAAATTATCTCTCTGGCTAGAGGCTTCATTCAGAGTCAAATTAGGGTAGTAGTCCTTTATAAGACTATCCTTGGGTATACAATCTACCAGTGAGAGAAGAACTGTGAGCAGTTACAAGTTTAGGAATGACCTACAGCTATGGTATACATATTTATCTGCCTGGTGTCAGCAGGAGTTAAGGAGATACTAAGAGAGTCTCTTGTTCATCCCGTTTCCCCATAAAGTCATCTTCAAAGTCCCCCTTATACAAGGAGAGGAATTGGTCCTTTATCAGAGAGGTATTAGAGACTTCTGTAGGTTTTTGAATAAGGGAATGGCATGGTCAGATTGGGGGGGGAAGGGCTTTTTCCACAACAATTCTAGGTAACAGGAATGCTAAGATTATGATGTCCATTTCACAGAGGAGGACTTCAGTCTCCCATCCAGATCCAAAAAGCTAGATAGAAACTAGGATGTGAACTACATTTCCTTGATTTCAAAGCTAGCATTCACTCCCTCACCTCATTGCTCTTTTTCTTCTCCTCCTCCTCCTCCTCCTCCTCCTCCTTCTCTTCCTCCTCCTCCTCCTCCTCCTCCTCCTCCTCCTCCTCCTCCTCCTCCTCCTCCTCCTCCTCCTCCTCCTCCTCCTCCTCCTCCTCCTCCTCCTCCTCCTCCTCCTCCTCCTCCTCCTTTTTCTTCTTTTTTTTTTCCTGTTATTATGTTTAATTCTTTGTGATCCCTTTATGGAGATTTTCTTGACAAACATATTGGAGTGATTTGTCATTTCCTTCTCCAGCTCATTTAATAGATGAGGAAACCAAGGCAGGCAGGATTAAATTACTTCCTAATTCCAAACTCAGAGCCCAATCCACTGTATCACCTAGCTGCCCTGTACCATCTCTTAGACATAATCACATGCTAAATTATTTGGTAAGTTCATTAAATGCTAGAAGACTTCAAGTAATAAATATTGGTGATTTGCATAAACTGGAGTAATTAGATCCTACTTAAAAGCTGAATTACAAATCAATCAATTAACAAGCATTTATTAAGCAATTACTGTTCCAGACAGTGTGTTAAACTGTTGGGAATACAAAGATCGAGCAAAATCAGTCTGTTCCTTCAAGGAGCTCACAACCTAACTTGGGTGGGGGAGGGAAGGGAACAACATACATAGAAATATAGAAATCAGGACATATATGATAAATACAGAATAGATGAAAGTAGCCTTCAAGAGGAAGTTACTAGCAGTTGGGGAAGGGGTGGAGAGACTGGAAAAGACCTCCTGATAGTTATTCGATTTGGAGGATATGGGGAAAGCAGGGATGGGAGAAAACACTATAAAGAAAAGCAGGGGACCAGGGAATTTACAGACTGTGAACCAAAGGATTTATAAATGGAAGGGGCCTTAGGGATCACCTAGTCTAATTCTTTTATTTTACAAATAAAAAAATCGAGGCTCAAAAAAGCTGAATGACTAGATCTGTCATATTGCTAGTAATAAGTCACAGAACTTAAGATTCACTATTTGGTTTCTCTGACTCAGAATCTAGTGTTCTTTGTTTATATGCAAATTAAATGGAGCAATTTTGTTTTTCTTGGGCTCTTGGTGAAGATTAGCTGGCCTCCGGGCTAATGTCCAGCATCAGACTGTTGCTGCATTCAAATAGGAATAAACATTCCACTCACATCTGGACATTCTCAAGTTCCTATTTAAAATTTGAGCAGGGTTCTGATTCCTGCTAGTGGGTGACAGTGCCACCTAGTGGTCAGAGCCAATTTGACCTTGCACTGGTGACACCATCTCTATTTCTGTGAATACTTGTTTTTTTAATTTGGGGTATTTTCTAGGTTTTTTTTTTTTAACTGTTAAACATTATTTAAGCATCTGAGGATGTTTGAGAGATCCAAGGGAAGAAATGTAAGCTCTTTCAATGCACGCTCTCCTTATTTCAGCAGTTTCTATTCACGGAACTTCTCTCAGCCATTTGAGTAGCATGGGATCCATATCAAGGTAACATTAGCCCCCATTTTTACCAAGTGATAAGTTTGCTCAAAGTTTTCTTCACAGCAGCCAAACCCTAAATATTGGGGGGTACAAAGAAAGCCAATAACAGTAGTTCATAGTCTAATGCATTGTTCATGCTTTCCAACTCTGCTCCTAGACAAGATCACTACTCTTTTAATTATTGAAATACATTGAAGAAAAGGCTAGAAATAGATATGCAAAAAAAGAAATTTTTTTTTATCTTGAAATCAAGGCATAGAGGATCATCTACAGCCCAGTTTCTTAAGCTGTGGTTTGCGACCCCATATGAAGTCTCATAACTGAATGTGGGGGTTTTGAAATTATCAGCAAATATTTGATTTGTATACCTATTTTACATACAGACTCACCTGGGCACGTACAAATTTCTTGGGCAAAAAGGAGTTGTGAATGGGAAACGTTTAAGAAGCCCTGGTTTATAGCATTTATCGTTAATCAAAAGCAGCTTATGAGCTAATTTTGGAAACCCGAGGATTCCATGTGATGTGGTTTTATTGCTGTTACTTGGCCGCTTAGTGACTTCCTCTGGGCCTCTTTAAAGGGGAAGGGATGTGTTGCTTCCACAGCAAAAGTACTAAAGGAAGGGATAGATACAGTGCTAGAGCTGGAGGCAGGAAAACCAGAGCTCAAATCCCATTTCAGACACTAACTAGCTCGAGGCTCTGGGCAATTCACTTAACTCTGCCTCAGTTTACCCATCTCTAAAATGGGGATAATAGCACCTTTCCCCCAAGGATCTTCAACGATCCAATGGAGAAGAAATAGCGTGGACTCTGCCTCCACTCCCCAAGGGGTCGGGTCTGCACAGCGCATGAGGAATTCTGCCACCCCCCGCTAAGGATTATTCTGTGGTTAAGCTGCCCAAGGCCCAGAAGATGGAAGTGTTCTCTCAGTAGGAGCTCCGACACGGGCTCACTCTGGGTCAGTCACCCGCAGCGGAACAGCTCAGGGACTCCCGCTTTATGCCCCAGACTGGGAGCGGGAGAAAGCGCGAGTGGAGAAGAGGAAAGCGAAAGGGAGGAAGGCTCTGGGCCCGGCATCTGAGTGGACACAAGTGGAGAGACTCGGGAAGGCAGCCCAAGCTGAGCCTCGTCGCTCCCCGCCCCTCGCCTCGGTCCCTCTTTTAACTACTCCAGCAGGGAACCCGAAGAAAGCGGCCACCTAACGTGTGGCCCGGCCCCGGCTCCTCCCGCTTCGGCTTCCGTAGAGGCACGATGACGTCCCATGAACGGGACGCAGTTGCCGTGGTGACGGTTGCTCGGGGCAGCGCGTCTCCGGCATCCCAGGATGAGTGACGATAGAGGCGTTTTAGTGCTCAGCGAGTCCAAGTCTGAGAGAAACCGGTCCAGCCTCAGCCCCGGCCCCGGCCCTAGTCTGGGCCCCTTCGCTTGGGTGAGTGCCTAGCCGCGGGCCGCACGCCCTGAGCTTGTCCAGCAGACGGACGGACGGACGGACGAACTGACGGACGCCCAGGCAACGGGCCGAGCCCCCGCCCGCAGCGCCGCAGAGATGCTCCAGGGAGCGCCGAGCCTGGAGTCGCGGCACCGGCGTCCGAACCCTGCCCCAGGCTGCGATTCCTTCCACCGCCGCGGGCCTAGTTTTCTTGGCTGTAAAATGAAGGCCCAGTTTCTCCAGTCGGAGAGACCGCCAACACGGATAGGTACAGACTCCACCTGCCCGACAAACATGCACCTGGGGACACAGCCCCGTCCCGACAGACCATTCCTGAAACCCACCGGGCTGAGCCCGGGGCAGCATCCACTACTCCGTAATCCCCGTTTCTCCCTTTTCTCCCCCTCCCCGCCACCTCCGAGAGCTTTTTTCTCCCCAGATCATTCTCCCCAGTCAAGTGACTCCTCCACTCCTCCATCCCCTCCCACCCCAACTCAGATGTCTTCAGGTACCTCAGAGCTGGGGCTTCAGAGAACACCTCCTTTTACTATTCATTTATTCCTTCTAGTTCTTCCCTCTCAGGTACACATAAGTCTTATACTCTTCTCTATAGGAGCCTTTTGGAAACTTGGAGATAACACTCATGTTCCTCCTAAATTTTATTTTCCAGGCTAAACAATTTTATGTTTTCACCATCCAAGTCCTGCTCACCTTCGCTTCCTTATGTTCCTATAAAAAAGTGGCTGGACTAGAAAATCTCAAATATCTTTTCTACCTCCCAATTCTTTGATTCATTTTTTACAAGGCAGCTTGTCTGTGTGTCATTTCCCTAAATATGGAGCCCCAAACTGGGAAATGTCACACAGATGTGGTTTTATAAGCACAGAGAACACTTGAGAACATCACTTGGCTCACTCTGGACACTCGATTTTCATTAATGAAGTCCAAGATCATATTAGCCGATTTGACTGTTAATTTTCATTCATGTTAACATTGCCGGGACTATCGCCAACACTAACCTCACAAGTTGTTATCCTTATGAACTACTATCTAGTTATCTCTCTCTTGTCTTCTACTTATGTAGCTGATTATTTGAACCCTAGTGTAGTGTACGTTTATCACTCCTAGATTCCATCCTATTAGATTCTATCTATCATCCTAGACTTTCTGGATCCTGTTACTTAATGCACTTGTGATCCCTCCTTATCTTGCATCATCTGCAAATTTGTCATCTATTCCTTCCTCCTAGTCGCTGACCAAGATATTGAATAGAGCAGGCTGTTGCCAGTGGGCGCACCCCTTTCCGGATGACCGGAATCTTTTATCACTGGATCTGAGTATTTAGTTCCGATGTCTACTATTTGTCCATCTCACATCTTTCATTCTTGTTGCTTCTGCTTGATCTCTGCAGTCTCTGGAGATAGAGTCTGACATTTGGGTGCATGTCATAATCTGACAGCTTGTTTCCATGAACTTCCTCATATACATTAAATCTGGGATACTCTACTGTTTTCAACAAATAAGTGACAGTGGATGAAGCAGCTAATATGTGTAGGGCTATGTGTTCAGGTTGGTCATTATGATGTATTGGAAAGCGTATTGGAAAATTAAGAGACCTGGGTTTAAACCTTAGGTTTTGTTTTAATTTGGACAGCTCTCTGAGGCTCAATTTCTTTATCTGTAAGATGGAAACATTATTTGTACTGCCTACCTCTCAGGGTTTTTATTCTAGACATTGTGTGAATGTTAAAATTTTATAGAATGATAGATATATTGTGGCTATCTGTAAAATGGGTATATCTCTGTGTCTGCCTCTTAGGGTTGTCATGAGGCTTAGTCAGTATAAAACTCTTTGTACAATACTATGTAATTGTCAACTATAAATTTTTTAACTTCACAATTTTTTTGTTTTTTAATTTATTGAACTGAATACAAAATGAAAAAAAAAATAGAAAAAAGACAAAAGCAAAACAAAACAAAACATTGTCTTGTGCTCAGCAGAACATCAGGGAGGATTTAAAATATATAACAGTAAATTTTCATTTCAAGAAAGTATATATAATAATAGAAGAAATTATGAGTATCCATCTTTTCTTTGCTTCCTTGTAGGTTATTCTTTTGTTCTCTGCTGAGCACTTTTTACTTTATTTGGGTTTGTAATTATTATTATTATTATTTTGCTGAGGCAGTTGGGGTTAAGTGACTTGCCTAGGGTCACACAACTGGGAAGTATTAAGGATCTGAGATCAGATTTGAACTCAGGTCTTCCTGAATTCAGGACTGCTTGTTACTTACTTTTTAATTCCACATTTATTAATCACTGTATATAGATCCCTGTGATAGCCATTGGCTTAGAGACTAGTTGGGCAGCAGCAACAGTACATAACAGAAGAACAAACAGGATGTTATGTTATCTCAAAGGGGAAAATTTGTTATTGATGGGGAGTTTCTGAGAAGGATTCCAGGAGGAGGCAGCAGACCTTTCCTGGAAAGAGAAGGCAATTTCTCAGAGGAGAATGAATGCAGAAATGTTTAAAGATCAGAAAATAGTCCAGTTTGATTACAGCATAGTATAAGCAAAGTAGTAATGTGAGATAAGGCTGGAAAGGTATAGTAATGTTAGATGGTGTGGGGCATACAAGTGACAAGTTAAGGAGTTTCAATATTAGACTTTTGAGGTAATAAGGAATCACTTTTTTTTTTGAGGTGAAAAGTGATGTTGCTTAATTTGTCCATTTTTTTTGGCCCAATCTGTGATTTCATTAGTGTAGAGTACACCATCCTGTGGAAATTTCCTTTATCCATGGAAATCATAACTCTTTTCCAATATACAATTTAGTTCCCTAAGATACTTTGGGGACAAAAATCTGACTTCAAGACTTTATATATGCTTTCTCTTTGTCACCATTGCTGCTTCTCAACTTTATACATGACAAAGTCTATTCCTACACAGTTTTGAAAGGGAGATTGGAGAAAGGAGAGAGTGGAATTCAGGATGGTGAGAAAAAGGGTTTGTGCTAGGATGATGGCAATGTGTGACAGTAGAAAATTTAAGAGATAAAATTCATAGGATTTTGTCACTGATTGAGAGCTGAGGAGGGAGAAGAATCCATGATACTTGAAAAGTCATAAATGTTAGAAGGTGAGGGTAAATGACAGGGTTAGAGGCTAAAATAAAGATGTCAGGAAGAAGAAAGTTTTTGGAGGAAAGATAATGAACATGGTTTTGGACATACCCAGAATCAGTTATCAATGTACTCATATGGAAGATACAAGTCTGAAGCTCAGAAGAGAGAGGTCAGAACTATAAATGTAGGTTTGGGAATCATTTGGTTGAAGGGAAACAGCTGAAGCTTTGAGAGTAAATAAAACTTCCAGGGGAAAGAGTGTAGAGAGAAGGGAAGAAGCCAGGGAGAGATGTTTGGGGAACTCAAGGGGTTGAAAAAAGAATGAGACAAAGCAAATGAGACAGAGAAATGTTTAGAGATATAGGAATTAAAATCCAGAGAGTACTGGATTTCTGAGAAGAGAGTATATAGGAGGAGAGAAGATGAGGAGGAATAAATAAAAGACACTGCATTTGGTGACCTTTGAAAAAAATACAGTAAAGTAGAGAAGATCAAAATCAAATTATAAAAAACTGCAAATTGAGTGAAGGCATTGATATAGGCTAAGTTTTAAAGTACCCCAAAGGAATGGATATTCATATTTTCCATTCAGCATCTCTGATAAATATCAAAGATCAAGAGTGGTGCTTTTTTGCAAATGATGGTTCATCACTAATTGACAACATCAGAGAAACAAGATAATAAATACTGGAAGAGAGTTTACTATGGTTGGATCCATCAGAGAAAGTTTATTTTTTTAAATTTTGTTTTTGTGGGGAATAGGGTTTGGTGAAGCAACTGAGTTTGAATGACTTGCCTAGAGTCACACAACTAGTAAGTATTAAATGTCGGAGGCCACATTTGAATTCAAATCTCCCTTTATTTCAGGGCCTCTTCTCTATTCTTTGCACCATCTAACTGTCCTCAAGGAAAGTTCCATAGATGTGTTAGGATTTGAGCTGGATCTGGAGGCAGGTTCTGAGGATTTAGATGGAAAAAGGACAGTGATAAACCAGAAAGAAGGCAAAACTCAAAATATTTTAATCTACAGGCATAAATCATCTTTGCATCTGTAAAACAAGAGAAGTTGTAGGCCAGATGATCTATAAAGTCCATTTCAGCTATAACTCCTATCACCCTAAAGTCCTTTTTATCTTCAAGGTATAGAGGGGACTTTGAGTCCGTAGACCAATGGATTACAAATTTCTGCAACTGTGACCATGTCAATAAGGATTTAAATGACCATTTTGTAAACAGACTTTGCTTGTCTTTTGAGAACTACCAGGAGATAAATCATTTTGTCCAAAATAAACCAAGAAGACTAAGATTTGAAGAGGCAGCAACTGACAATGCTGGAGGAAATCATTCATGCTGATGAAAAAAATGTATCTTTGAAATTAGTGAAATATATATAATATATATGTATTATATATTATATAAACATATATGGATGTTTTTACTATGTTCTGTAGTGGCAATTATTTCTTTGCAATACTACAAAGGCAGATGCCAATTCTATCTTGGGAAGAAAGAATATTGTTGCTTTTATAATCTGTTCTGTATCAACAACTTTCTATTGACCTTTTCATCTGCCTGGCTCTAATTTTGTTTGTGTGCTTTTTAAATTGTCACTAAATTGTGCTTGTTTAAACACATCAAATCAGCTGAAATGACTCCTAATGTTCACTTATCTCAGTAGCACTTAACTGCAATGTTAGTCAGGATGTTGACAAAAGGTGATACTAGAGCAACAGTTGTTTATCCTTTCAAATATATCAGGCACTTAGGATATAAGTAAATATTTGATGAACTCAGGAAGAGCTAAGAATTGTATCATAACCAAATAATAAAATTGTGTCTATGGGTATACCTCTTTATAACTGCCCAGATTGATTCTGTAGGGAATGTATTTCTAAATGATAAATGATAAGAGTGGCAAGTTCTAAAATAGTCTAAGGTTTACAAAGTGCTTTACAGATATTTTCTCATTTGATCCTTACAATAACCCTGGGAGGTTTTTACATTTTTACAGATGAGGACACTGAAGCAAACAGCAGTTAAGTGACTTCAGGGGTCTGTGGTCAAATTTGAACTTGGAGTTCCTGACTCAAAACCCAGAGTCCTCTTCTCCATGGAAAGACCTGGCTGCCTCTATTGAGTTCAGGGCCCCTGCCCTCAAGAAGCCTCCAGTTGAATTGGGGATATGACAGAGAATGAAAAATTAAAGATAGTAAAGACAATAGTAGAAAGGAGATATGTATACATATTTTTAATTATAGCTTTTTATTGACAGAACTTATGCATGGGTAGTTTTTCAACATTGTCCCTTGCAATCACTCTGTTCCAACTTTTCCCTTTTCTCCCTCTACCCCCTCCCCTAGATGGCAGGCAGTCTCATACATGTTAAACATGTTAAAGTATATCTTAAATACAATCTATATGTACAGATCCGTACAGTTCCCTTGTTGCATAAGAAAAATCAGATTTGGAAGGTAAAAGTAACCTGGGGAAGAAAAATAAAAATGCATATAGTCCACACTCAATTCCCAATGTTCTTTCTCTGAGTATAGCTGATTCTGTCCATCATTGATCAATTGGATCTGAATTGAATCTTCTCATTGTCGAAGATATCCATTTCCATCAGATACAGTATTATTGTTGAAGTGTATAATGATCTCCTAGTTCTGCTCATTTCATGTAAGTCTCTCCAAACCTCTCTGTATTCATCCTGCTGGTCATTTCTTACAGAGCAATAATATTCCATTCATATAACATAACTTATTCAGCCATTTTCCAGTTGAGGGGTATCCATTCAATTTCCAGTTTCTAGCCACTACAAAAAAGCTGCCACAAACATTTTGGCACATACAGGTCCCTTTCCAAAAGGAGATATTTTTGAAAAAAAATTAAAATAATCTTGAAATTTTTGGCAGAAAATTATTTTACTTAATTTTTTAAAAAATGAAAGTAAGTTGGGATAGTTAGATGGCACAGTGGATACAGGCACCAGCCCTGGAATCAGGAGGCTCTGAGTTCAAATCTAGCCTCAAACACTTAATACTTCCTAGCTATGTGACCCAAGGTAAGTCACTTAACCCCAATTGTCTCAACCAAAAGAAAAAGAAGGAAAGAAGTCAAAGAGAATATAAGATTGGATGTTCCATAGGGGGCATAAGCATAAGATTAAGAGAAACTCATAGGAGGAAAAGATCACTTCCAGTGTAAGTGGTAAGTCACGACTCTGTGCAGGCCTTAAAAGGCCTCAGAGAATTATGGTAATACAGGATTTATACCTGAATGGAACCTCAGAGATCAGCATTTTACATTTGGGTGAATTGAGGCTCAGAGAAGGAATTGATTGGTAAAGGCCATATAGATAATGAGGATAGTTGATATCAAGTTCATTTTAAAAAATTGATGGTTTTTGTTTTTATATCACCCCACTTTTTATGTATAGCTCTTAACTCCACTTGGGAATTGAATCTATCTTTTTAACAGGGAAAAAAAGTCCACAAACACACACACAAAAACAGTTAAGTAAAAACAACTGATTCAGTGGCTAAATCTTATAATGTATGCAACATTATGTCCTGGGAGCTCTCTGCTTCTCTGTCAAAAGTATAGAGTTCGAGATAAAGGGAACTTCAAAGGTCATACACAGGATCATAGATATAAAGATAGAAAGGACTTCAAAGATCATCATCACTGTATAGTTGTGTGTACAAATACATAGGTCACAAGTGGCAAAGACTGGATTTAAATCTAGGTTCTTTGATTTCAAATTCATCCGTCAACATTCTTTCCATTGAGCTATGATTATGTTGTGTGTTATAATCCATAATAGGAAATGCACATTTTATTCATACATACACACTCAATTTTTTTGTATATATGGACACATATTATATACCCATTATTATCTGGCATCCAGGATTGAATTATTACATTTTCTCAGCCTGACTTCTTTTATATTTTCACTGTCATTGACTATATTTTTCTCCTAGTCCTGCTTTTCTCATTCTGCATCTGCTCTAAGAAATCTTATAACATACCCCTTTCTGATTTTTGCTATTGTTGGCTAAAATCTAAATCTAAAATTAGCTAAAATCCTTTTTGTGATTTATTGCTGCTGGTGTTTTTTTTTTTTTTTTTTTTTTTTTTGTTTGTTTTGTTTTTGGTGAGAGAATTGGGGGTAAATGACTCACAGCTAGTGAGTGTTAGGTGTCTGAGGCCATATTTGAACTCAGGTATTCCTGACTTTAGGCCCAACATTCTAACCACTATGCCATCGAGCTGCTCCTGTGATTATTATTTATGGTTATTAGCAAAACTCTTTATAGCACATTAAAGTTAGCAAAAGCATTTTCTTTATGACAACCTTGGGAGAATTATTTTCATTATATAGTGGAGGAAAATTGGTTCCAGACAGGTGCTGCCAGGAGGTGGTCAGTGCAGATGTGCTATTTTCCTCTGCTCTGGTCTCCTGCTGTGGTTCCCTGGCTGCTGACCTACCTGGATCCCTTTCAGGCCCTAGCTGCTGAGGAGGTCACCCATAGGCAGTATGATCCCCTTCTCGAAGCTTCAGTTCCTTTTTTGTAAAGTGGACCCAGTAATACTCACACTGCCCTGACTTTGGAGAGTCCTTAGGAGGAAAAATGGTGACAGACTTCAAGGTGAGGATTACCAAATAAAGCCACTTAATTAAGGAGAAAGCTACTGTTACATACCTCTAACTTAATAGTAACAAGCATTTATATAGTGCTTTAAAGTTTACAAAGTATTTTGTATACATTATATCATTTTCTTAAAACAATTTGTGGAGTGGGCACTTAGGCTCCCTTTTTTTTTTTAACAGATGAGAAAGGGCAAATGCCTTCTCATATAGCTCCTAAGTATCAAGATTATGAAGGACATAAGACCAATAATGTCTTATGTTTCTTACCACCTATATAAAAAAACCTAATGAAATTTATTCTATATAAATGATGTCATTCATTATCTCAGAAAATCATTATAAAGAGCATTGGAGGAAATATATAGACTTACTGTTGGTACTGAATAAAAGAAAAAATGGTTGCATTTAATGAAAGTGAAATACAATTTCTAATGTTCTTGAGGCAGTGTAGTATAGTTGTAAAAGCATGGAAGATAGAGGAAGGAATTTGGGATTGAATCCTTATTCTGTCCCATGGTAATGTGACCTTACACAAGACTTGAGGGCCTCCTTTAAGCTCTGGGCCAGCTTTGGCATCCTGTGGTCCTGTAGTCAAGGAAGAAAGAATAGTACTTATATGCTAAGATTTCCATATTTTACTCACAGAGATACTCTTATGTTTACCATGCACATGAGAGTATAGTATGACCTTACATAAGACTCAAGGGCCTCAGTTGGGCTCTGGGCCAGCTCTGATCAGCATCCTGTGATTCTGTAGTCAAGGGAAAAGAATAATACTTACATGATAACTTTTCCATATTTTACAGAGATATTCTATGTTGACCATGTACATGAGAGTGTAGTATGACTACCCTCTCCTTTTGCCTTCTTTCAATTCATCCTGCATAAATCTTCTTTACACATAAATCCATTTTTCTGTTCAAGCATCTTCAATTGTTTTTTTTATCACATAGTTGCTATTCAACTGTTTCAATTCTGTCTTACTTTTCATGACACCATTTGGGGTTTTCTTGGCAAAGACAATAGAATGGGCTGCCATTTCCTTTTCCAGCTCATTTTACAGATAAGGAAACTGAGGCAAACAGAGTAAAGTGACTTTCCCAGGATCACACAGCTAGTGAGTGTCTGAAGTACGATTTGAACTCATATCTTCCTGACTCCAGGGTTTGTGCTGTCCATGAAGCTTCTCCCATTACTTAGTTAATAAAATTTAAGTTTCTTTAACTGACATTGAAGGCCTTCTACAATCTGTCCCCCACTTTATCTTTTCAGTCTTTTTTCCTAGTATTCTCCTCCATATAGTCTGTGTTCCTGCCAAACTAAACAATATTCTGTCCTCTGAATGTTCCTTGCACAGGGACTGTGCCTTATCTAAATTACATCTTAGACCTCTCTTCCCCTTCTTATTACATGGAACACAGTAAGTCAATGATTGATTTTTGGTGAAAGCACACAAAGTCAGTATTTAATGTTTGGTGAGAGTACACAAAGTCAATAATTAATGTTTGGTGAATTGAATTAAACATAGAATGTGAAAACTGGAAAGGCTTAAGAGATTAATTAGGGAGAGTAGGAAGGGCTCAGCCTGTTCCTCTAACTTTTTTCCCCCAGACTCTAAATTTCAGAATAGTGGGGGATTGTGCCAAAGTTAAAATTTGCATCTCCCCTAGCACCTAGGGCAGTATTTTGTTTTTTTATGTGGTAGATGTCTGTTTGTTAGTTAATGAATGACACAACAAAATTAAGACAAATAAAAATCATGTAAAATTTATATAAAGACTTTAAAATTTACAAAGTTTTTTCTCAAAATAATTCAGTGAGAAAAGGTAACATTATTGTTCTTGTTTTATAGATGAAGAACTAAGGCTTAGCAAGACTAGTGACTTGATTGTGGTCACATGAGTCCTCCTATGTCTAATCCAATCTCTTTCTATTCAAATACATTTCTTTTTGTTCAGTTCATAAATATATACTTAATATGTTTGTTGATTGATTGTAAATGAATTTGTTCTATATAATTATGGGTGCTATATGATAGACTTTTGTGATCATTTTATTAAATAGTTTTCAGAAAGTTTTGAATTTATCAAAATAAAAGTTATTTCTCAAATGGTAAATAATCAAAAGATATGACATTACAATTTTCATAAGAAGAAATCTAAGCCATTAACAGCCATATGAATAAATGTCCTAAATCCTTTTTTTTTTGAAAGACTATTGATGTTAATTTTTATTTAATATCCAAAGGACCTTTGAGATAATTCTGCTGTACATAGATAGAACTTGGCATAAATTGTTGCTGTCCAGTCTTGTTCAACTCTTTGTGGTTCCTTGGATCATATTGTCCATGGAGTATTCCTGGTAAGGATACTGGAGTATTTCGTCATTTCCTTTTCCAGTTGATTAAGGCAAATAGAGGTGATGTGACTTGCCCTGCATCACACAATTAGTAATTGTCTGAGGCTGAATTTGAACTCAGATCTTCCTGACTCCAGGCCCGGTGCTCTGTTCCTTGAACCATCTAGCTGGTCTCTATATTACAATTTCATTAATTCTTTCTTATTTTTTTTTTTTTGTCAAACAGCTTACTTTTCAATGAACAAAAAACCACAGTTTATCTCTTCTATCCCCAACCTCATTGAAAAAGAGAGGAAAACAAGCCATTATAGTTGGAACTTTTGTGTTTATCAAATATTATGTCAATGTCCTTATATATTCTTTATATTTTTAACCTAATTTTGTTCCACATATCAACTGCTCCATTTTAAAAAAATGACATTTTTGGTTTTTTTCTGTCACAATAGTATCCCAGGTATCCCTTCTTCTCCCTCTCCCCAAGAGTCATCTCATATGATATATAGGACTTTTAAAAATTTTTATAATTATAATAATTTTTTGACAGTACATATGCATGGGTAATTTTTTTTACAGCATTATCCCTTGTACTCACTTCTTTTCTGAATTTTCCCCTTCCTCCCTCTACCCCCTCCCCAGATATATGTCCTAAATCCTAATAGTTAAATACACCTTAAAGAAATTCTGAGATTCCCAACCATAAGATTGGAAAAAATGACAAAAAATTGTTGGAAACTGTATGGGAAAGCAAGCATATTTATATTCTCTTGGTAGAACTATGAATTGGTCTTACTAGTCTAAAAAGCTGAATAGCTCCTTACTATATGCCACAAGTTACTAAACTATACATATTGGTTGAGCCATCTATAAATACTAATACTAGATTTATGCCCCAGAGAAATCAAGAACAAAAAAATATTTATAGCATCTCTTTTTGTAGAAGCAAAGAACTGGAAACTAAGAAATGGAGGTCCATCTACTGGGGAGTAATTGAATAACATATCATATGAATAGTAGAATATTATTATGTTACAAGAAATGATAAATGGGATAGTTTAATAATAATTATAGTTAGCATTTATATTGCTTTTACCTTGAATCTGATACCATGATGAGCACTCTATCATTATTATCTCATTTGAATCTCACAACTAGTTAGCCTGAGAGATGGGTACTTTCACAATCTTTGTTTCATAGTTGAGGAAAACTGAGATTTCGACCTTCCCAAAGATACAGTTAATAAGCATCTGAGGTTGAATTTGAACTCAGATGTGATTCCAGGCCCAGTGCTCTTTCCACTACACCACCTAGCCTGTGGTTTCAAAGAAACATGGAAAAATTTGAATGAACTAATAGAGAATGAAGTGAGCAGAATCTGGAGAATAAATTATACAACTACAACAATACTGTAAAAGAAAACTTTGAAAGACTTAAGAACTCTGATCAACACAATGACCAACCAAAATTCCAGAATATATATGATGAAATATGCCCCCCATGATTTAGGGTACAGAATGAGATACTTTTTGGATCATGGCCAATTCAGTGATTTGTTTTGCTTTTCTATGTATAAAGGCTTTTACTCTTCCTTTTCTTTCTTTCTTTCTTTTTTTTTAGACAGAGGTGGGATGGAGAGAAACTAGATTTTTTTTTAAAAACAAAAAATATAAAACAAAATATTTAAAAATCTATTAAAGAAGTTTTCAGAAAGTATCATCTAAATCCTCTAGTCCCTTATTAATCACCTTTATGGTTATGGTTGTTTTTAGAAAAGAATGGAATCTGAGGAAGAGATGCATGAAAATTTGCGGATTCAGTTTAAGGCTCTGCAGGAACAGCAGCACAAGAGGTTACAAAAACAGCTGGAGAAAAAAAGAGAAAAACAAGTGAGTCTCAAAGAAGGTGGAAATGACCCCAAATTGACTTTTGGAATCCAGAACGAGTTAAACTTGCTTCGAGAAGGTGGGCAGCCAGCCAAAGATACCTTCAGCCAAAGGTAAATAAATGGGCAGCAGATTTCCACAAGGAGAAGTGTGGGGAGAATAAGAGAAATGGTGGAAGATATTGGTTTCAAAATCATGTTGTTTAGATTTTTTTTAACTATGAGAGATTGATTTCAATGCAGTATTTGCTTTTAGTGTTTGGTACATTTGATTGAAGGCCTGTGCTCTGTTTACATAATTTTATACAAATATATATGTGTAGCATTTAAAGTCAAATTGAAATGAGTACTCATTATAATTTTGTTTATTCACTTGATTTCCTCTGTGGAAAGAAGAAAACGTTTTGCATTAAAAAATATGTTCAGCATAATATTAGTGAGTTCCCCAGGAACTGATTGGTTTTAATATGATGTTATATTTATGAAACTTCTTTAAAGGTCATCCTCTACCATTTTCTCTTTTGCCCTTTGCCCTTTCCTTTTTGCTTCAGTCTTCCCAGGATATTTACATACAAACATGAACAAACTCTGCCTTCTAAATAAAGATCACTGCGGCTCCTTTTTTGTTTTCTTGGTACGCTGAGATTAATCTTTATAACAGCAAAAAGGATCCCTGTCCTCATTTTTTCCTATATGTCTCATTGCATTCATTGAACATTTGAATTATCAGTGATCTGTTTGGTATGGAAGCTCCTTCCATGTCTTCTGGCTCTTCCTATGTTGTTGTAACTAAAAGCATCCATTTCTGCTGGCCAACCCTCTAGTGGTGAGATTTTTTGAGCTTAATTAGCCTGGGCTTCAGAGGACAGACACAGAGTCCATTCGGAGTCTTTCCATTTGGGAAGGGAATTGGGCATTGTTTTGAAATGATTTCTGAGAACTCAGGGTCCCTTCCATATCATGGGAATTCAATGAAGAGGGATGTTAGTGGAGGAAACCTCAAATGAAATAAATAATGACTGGTTTGACTTGTAGGTTGCTTGAAGAAGAGATTGAACAACTCCATGAGCAACTCAGAGAAATTGTAGATGAAAATGGAAGGTTGTATAAACTGGTGAAGGAGAAGGATTTTGAAATAAAGCACCTCAAAAAGAAAATAGAAGAAGACCGATGGGCTTTCACAGGTAGGGCTGCACTTAACTTCCTTGGGACTGTTTTCTCATCTGTGAGATGAAGAAGTTGTACTAGATGGTCTGCCTTTAGCACTAATGGATTCTGACCCTATGATTCTATACTGCAGTACCATAGGTTATATGTACTATGGGTCATATAGCTCAGTGGAGCTGCTAGAACCACAATTAGGACCCTACCTTTCAGGTGTGTGTGTGTGTGTGTGTGTGTGTGTGTGTGTGTGTGTGTGAGAGAGAGAGAGAGAGAGAGAGAGAGAGAGAGAGAGAGAGAGAGAGAGAGAGAGAGAGAGAGGAGAGAGAGAGAGAGAGGGAGAGAGAGGGAGAGAGGGAGAGGGGTGAGGATTACTAGGTGCTAACTGAATGGAAGAAGGGACTGGCCAGCACTGACCTTAGTAGAGTTCTGAATTTTCTCAGGGGAACCCAGTCTGTCCCAGTGTGTACTGGGCATTGCAGGGCCACAATATTGGAAAGGACTTCAGGGATAATTTAGTTCAACTCCTTCATTTTATGGGTGAGAGAACTGAATCCCAAGAGGGAACAGATGCTGCCCAGTGGAGGGGAATTAGGAAGTGCAGGACAGTGAAAAAGAATGCTGACTTCTTAGTGGCAGACCCATTTCTGAGTCTTGTTCTCTTACTTTTACTTGCTGTTTGCTTTTGGAGAAATTGTCTGTCTTCCCACCTCTTTAGAGCTTTAGACCTTACCCTGTACTATCCCTGGTAAGAAGCAGGAACACAGGGTTAGTATTGAAGCCAAGAACAGAGTCTCTGGGAGTGGGAAGAGGAGGGAAACCCCATTGAGGGAGGAGGACAGTCTCTGGGGTTGCCCAGGTAGCTGAAAGAATTGGATGAGTTGTAAACCAGAGAAATCTTGTAATGATTGCAATATGTGATTTAAAGAGTCTTTATTATAAGGATTTCAAAGTATTGATAGATGCTAATGAAACTTTCATGACATTCACATAAATGATAGAAGAATCCTCAGATGAGACTTTTTATTTTGAAGTTTATGCTCCAAGATCCCCAAAGAATCTGGAAATAGAAAACAGATATCTCAAGTGCTGACCATGTGCAAATTTTTTAGGTAACTTAAACACTATACAAGTGAGGTAGATAAGATTGGTTGTTGTCCTTCCTTCTCAAAGAGGACCCAAGACACCATGTTGGTATCAAGGTACAGTGTGTTCAACTATGTCTGATCAGACCAATTCAAGCTCAGAAGGCTCCAACATGCACAAATAGTGCATGTGAACATTTGGAGCGAAGATGAAGATGTCTCTAAATTTATACATCCTGCTTTCCTTTTGCAAAGGAAATGTGACCAATAATAGAGATAGCACTGAGCTGGTATGTATACATGCAATCATGATGGCAGGTTGAAGAGATCCTCATTTAAGATATTTCCTGACACATGGGTCCTTGTAAGGGAGACAATGTGATGTGATTTGTTGCTTCTGGAGTCTTGACTCCTAAATGCAAATCCTGCTTCTAATACTAGCCATGAGCTTATGGGTGAGTCATGTAACTTTTTAGATCCTTGTTTTCCTTACTTTGTTCTACCTCTCTCCCAGGGTTGCCATTTATTATTTCAGTTACATAGTCTTGCTGACAGAGTCTCAGTGGGGCTCAGCATCACATCCAGCCCATGGCTCCAGTCATCTGTCACTGTGAAGCATTTGTCGGGGTTGATCCTAACTATTATGAGAGGGAAACAAGAGTGGTGCTAAGTGGTGATGTTGGTCTCAGCGTGCCTTCCACGTGGCCTGCTCCATGGGGTCCTTCCAGCTAAAAACTACATGGGTGAACAAAAGTTTTCAGCACAGTCACGATATCTTTAGGGAGATCTTTCATTTGGGCTGTATTGATAATAACAGAATTTTATAATAATAAGGGTTATTGTGAGGAAAATGTTTAAACCGTAAAGTGCCATATAATTGAGACCTGTTATTATCAATACAGCCCAATTGAAAGATATTGTGGCTGTGCTGATCAACCCTGACAAATGCTTCACAGTGACAGATGACTGGAGCCATGGGCTGGATGTGATGCTGAGCCCCACTGAGACTCTGTCAGCAAGAGCTATGTAACTGAAATAATAAATGGCACCTTTCACTGGACGTTCTCAGTGCTCTCATTGGCCAGGCTTTCATCAGTCAGTCAGTGAAGGGAAGGGAGAGATTTCTTTTCTTTCCCCCAAAGTCCTGAGATAGGACGTTTAACTAAGACACTCTTGAGTTTCATAATCCAGAAGTGAGATAAGCACATGTATAGATCAGTATAGTACAAACTTTTAAGAAAAATGCTGTATAAAATCTGGTAGTTGAGGATGGAGGAGAATGTGAGCTTTATTATTCATCTGCTACTAGTTCCCACTATTATCCCTAACAATTTTCTATGACAAGTGTCTCTCCCTCTCTATGTGTTCATCAATCAACAGCCCAATCTCCACCTCCCTTTTCCCATTTCAATCCTGTCCTTTGATTCCTCTCCACAGTGAATAAGCTTCCCATCATCCTGAGTCAATTTCTTATACTCTACCACTTTCAGACACTCCTTTTATCCGTATCACTCAGCAACTTTTTTTAATCAAAGTTTTTTATTTTCAAAATATATACATGGATAATTTTCAGCATTCACCCTTACAAACCTTGTGTTCTAATTTTTTCCCCTTCCTTTCTTCTACTCTCTCCCCAGGATGGCAAGTAATCCAATATATATTAAACATGTGCAATTCTTCTATACATATTTCCACAAAATCATACAGCACCTTTTTGAATTAAATTTTATTTATTTAAATTAATTATTATAAATCTTACATCTTACGTCAAAATTACTCACAAAATCTTAATTACCAGATCTTCTCCTATGTGTTTGCATTTGACACTGTTGACCATTCTTCTCTCCTGGAGAGCCTCATTTTTTTTTTCTGGTTTTTCATGATATTGCTTGCTCCTGGTTTTCTTCCTCCCATTAGTCTAATCTAATCTAATCTGATTCTTTAGTCTCCTATGCTGGTTTATCATCCAAGTTATATGTGTGCCCCAAAGCTGTATCCAGGGCCCTCTTCTATACTGTCTCTCTTTTGACTTTGTCAGTTTCTGTGGAGTTAATTATCATCTCTATGCACATGAGACACATCTATATATTTAACCACCTTGTCTCTGCCCGTTGGATATTTCAAACAATGTGCACAATTCATCTCAAACTTGATGTATCCAAAGCAGCACTCATCTTTGTTTTTTCCAAAAGGATCACCATTCCTTTGGCCTCCCAAGTATGAAACCTTTGCTCACTTTCTATTTTTGGCTCATCCTCTGGCCTGTTCCACCTCTGCACTGACTCCCTGATCCCCTGAGGGACAATTCTACCATGAATGGTGAGTCTTTACCAGAAACTGATACATCATGAGAAGACCCAGCTATACCACTCACTTTCTACTTCTAAGTCATCCTCCTTGCTATTTTTTTCTCTGCTACATGTCTGGCATCCATCTTCTTCCTATTCATATGGCTACCATCTTTTATCACTTGTCGCTTGACTTAATTAAAAAGCCTTCATTGAGGGGCAGCTAGGTGGCACAACGGTTAGAGCACCAGCCCTAAAGTCAGGAGGACCTGAGTTCAAATCTGATTTCAGACACTTAACACTTCCTAGCTGTGTGACCCTAGGCAAGTCAATTAACTCTAATTGCTTCAGAGGGGAAAAAAGCCTTAATTGGTTTTTCTATCTCAAATCTCTCTCTACACTTCAGTCCATCTTTCACTGCTGTCACACTGGTTTTTATCTCCATATATGCAAACCTGGCCATGTCTCCTCTCCCTTGCTGGATCAAGTACAGTAGCCCCCTATTATATCTAAAATAAATAAATTTTCTTAAAAAAAACTTTAAAGACCTTCACAATGTGGCTCAAAATTATATTTCCAGACTCTGAGATCCAGTCTCTGGCTTGCTTTAGGAAGAAATACTTTAACTAGTATGGGTTTCCAGAGAAGGGCAGCTCCTTATAACTCTAAGTGACAGGAAGGACAAAGGTACCTGGACAGAAGTAAGGAAATGGGGATCAGAAGGGTAGGGAGCAAGGGCACATGTGGGTTTATTAGCCTTTGTAAGGAATGAGATATATTAATAAATTTGTAAGAATGGGGAAATAATGGAAAGAATACACATCTGGATTCAGGAGACCTGGGCTAGAATCCTGATTCTTGTATCACTTTGGATAAACCATTTACTTACCAAGGGCCTCAATTTTCTCATATGTTAAATGAAAGATTGAACTAGATGAGAGGGTCCCAATCTTTTTTCAGTCTCTATTCTACTTTAATATTCATATAAGATATTTTTGGAAAAAAGATTAATTTTCATAAAGAAAACTATATTTGGCATATATTAATGTTTTTACTATTATTAAGTTGTTAAATATCTAATCAGAGTAGTCAATTAGTGAGACTCTTAATTCTGTTTATTATCATGTTGTTTTTGAAGGAGATCCCTGCATATCATGTTTGATTTTCTATTTGTTTCTTGCTTTGAATTTGATTGAGAACAGGATTGAGATTCATGGAGATAAGTTGTTATAAAAAGAAATAAATTTCTATGAGTATGTTTATAAGGAATAGTGCATGCTTCTCTAAGGTTATACCCCAGATTGTGGTTTCTTGTTTGCTCCTTTTATATTGGGCTATTGTCACTGATTTTTTTCTAGTTCAACAGGAAAAGATTTTCATACCAAACCTTCGTTCTTTTGCTTTTGGTCAATAAGAATTATTCCTTCAATTATCTTTCAAATTGCTTAGATGCCATATAGTTCCCCTTCTCTCTCCATATTTACCTACTTCTACGCTGCTCTTTCTCCAGTCCATTTTTAAAAATAGCACTACTTTTGGAAAATTTCAGTAGGATAATATTCTTATTTACCTTATATTCCCCATGCCTCCTTGACATGTTTCTTGGTGGTATCTACTAGACTAGTGCTAGTATCTACCGGATTAGTTTTAGTCTAGATTACTAGCTTTAAAGCCTAGGAAATCTGTGCTGTGGGTGATGTAGATATCTCCCACCAGGTGTCACTCTCAGTCTGTACAGCAATTGTTAAGTCAGCTTGAAGAGAATCCTGCAGAATCACAGATGCTCCCTAATAATGGAATCATAGAATGTGGGAATTGAAAGGGACTTTGGTGCTCTGCTAGATAAAGATGCTGAAGATCACCAATGGTGATTTGTCTGAGGTTTCACAGTGAGTGATTGACAGTCAGAGGATTTGAACCCAGAGTTCTTGGCTTCCAGCTCCAGTTGCATTTCCTCCACTATGTTATGCTTCTTTTCTAAGATGAAACTTTGATTTTTGACATCACAGGAGCTATGGTGTAGTGGGAAGAATGCAGGATTTAAACGTAATTGGGCTTAGGTTCACATCCTGCCCCGGCTATTAATTAGATAGTATAGCATCAATCAATGAATTGTTATTTAATATTAATTATTAATTAATTAATATGTCAAGCACTGTGCTAAGCCTCAAGGATACAGATACAGGCAAGCTAAAAGGTCCTTATGCCCAAGTAGCTTACATTGTAACACGGGAGATAATACATATAGCTAGGAGCTTGGAAGGACTCAGAGGAAAACATAGCCAGGAAGGAGGAGGAGGAAAGAAAGTGGAGAAGGAGGAAGAGGATGATGATGATGTCTAGAGAGTACAGGTAGCATAAGTGGGGAGAGACAAGCATGGCTGAGGTTTTTTCTAAAATCCTTACTTTACTGGCTGACATCACAGACTTACTACAACAACTCTTTCAATGTCTCTGAGATTCAGTTTTCTCATCTACAGAATGAAAGGGTTGGATGAGGAGCCACTCTTCTAGCAGTGAATTCTCTGATCTGTTTATTACCTTTCTATATTTTAAAGCTAGAGTCTGTAGGATCCCAAAACATCCATGTTTACATTCAAAGGATGCAATACTCACAGATTTCATTGACATGATACAATCAGTTAGTCAATTGGTAAAAAAAGAGGTGAAGACTTAGAACCAAAAGAACCTCAAAATTTTTACTGAAGTCTGGGCTCCAGGTATGAGCTGCATAACACTTCTTGGTGACTCATCTTCCTCTCCTATAAAAAGAGGGTAATTTGCCCTTCTTAATATATGGAGTCCTTACCTTTGATTACATTAAATTAAAAAAGGTTTTACACAAATAAAGCCAGTGCAAATAAGATTAAAAGGGAAGTACAAAGGTGGGGGAAATTTTTTATAGCCAATGTTTCTGATAAAGACTTTAGTTCTAAAATATATAAAGAGCTGTATCAAATTTATAAGAATGCAAGTCATTCCCCAATTGATAAATGGTCAAAGGATGCAAACAGAAAATTTTCAGACGATGAAATTAAAACCCATCTATAATCATATGAAAAAATGCTCTAAATCACTAATGATTAGAGAAATGCAAATTAAAACAATTCTGAGGTACCACTTCATATCTCTCAGATTGGTTAAGATGTCAGGAAAAGATAATGATAAATGTTGGAGGAGATGTGGAAAAAATGGTGACACTAATGCATTGTTAGTGGAGTTGTGAAATGTTCTAACCATTCTGGAAAACAATTTAGAATTATGCCTAAAGGGCTATAAAACTATATATAACCTTTGATCCAGCAATTCTACTACTGGATCTGCATCCCAAGGAAATCATGAAGGAGGAAAAGGGGCCCACATGTGCAAAAATGATTATAGAAGTTCTTTTTGTGGTGGCAAAGAATTGGAAAATGAATAGATGCCCGTCAATTGGGGAAATGGCTGAATAAGTTATTATATAAGAATGTTATGGAATATTATTGTTCTATGACAAATGATGAACAAGCTGATTTTAGAAATGCCTGGAAAGATTTGTATGAACTGATGCTGAGTGAAATAAGCAAAACCAGGAATATATTGTACACATGGTAACAGCAGTACTGTGTGATGACCAACTCTGACAAACTTGGTTCTTTTCAGTGGTTCAGTGACCCACGGCAATCCCAATAGACTTTGGATGGAAAATGCCATCTGCATCCAGAAAGAGAAATATAGAAACTGAATGTAAATCAACATATGCTATGTTCACTTTTTTTTTCCTTTTTCCTCTGGTTTTTTTCTCTTTCATACTTTTTCCTTTTTGTTCTGATTTTTCTCTCTCAACATGATTCATAAAGAAATGTGTATTAAAATTAATGTACATGTATAATTAGGAAAAAGAAAATAAAGTTTTAAAAAAGAGAAAGAAGAAAAAAAAATGAGGGCACTGAGCCTTGGGAATCAGGAAGACCTGAATTCAAATTTGGCCTTAGATACTTATTAGAAAAAATATATGTTCATATGGAGTCCTTAGGGGAAGGATGCTTCTCCTAAGAAATGACCATTCTTGGATTGCTTGGATGGGCTCTGATCTCTGCGCACTTTGTGGGGATTACCATGTGCTGTAGAGTCCAGCCGAGGACTCGGCTAGGGTGGGGAGTCTGAGAGGGCCACGTTTGTATTGGCCTTGTCATTCTACTCTCATTTTATCCAGGGACAGCTGGTGTGGCAGGAGATGTAATCGCCACCAAGGTTGTGGAACTCTCTAAGAAGAACCGAGACTTGACAGCAGAGACAGAGAGTGAAAAGACCAGAGTGAAACAGCTCAACAACCGAGTCCGAGATCTGGAGAAAGAAGTGAGGTGTTTTGATCATTGCAGTATCTTGAAACATTCTGGTGATGCTGAGGGGCTTTCTCTACCCAAATTCGGGTTTCCTTGCTGCTCTTCCACTTGCTCCAAGGTCCAAGGAACCTATCAGAGAGCACAGAGCAATGAAACAAGATGAAGTAGCAAGCCAGCTGTTGCACTTTGCAAGTGTCATTTCTGGACTTGCCATTTCACTTGAGTATGCCTTTTGGTTTTTCTGTTATCTGTTCTTCCAAATCTAATATGAAACTCTCTTTTATTATGTATGAGCAAAGGCATATCCAATTGGATCATATTTTCCCTTAAATGAGCTGAATCAAGCAGGGCTCACTTGTGCCCATCTGAGCTTGTGCTTAATTCTGAGATTCTGGTTTTCTTCAACTGCCTACAATACAAATGTATTAAACACTGACTGTGTGCTCAATTCTCTTCTCAGTACTAGAAGAGATTAAAAAACCCCAAATAACCCCAAATATAATTTCTGCCCTCAAGTAGCTTCTTGTCTTTTTTTTTTTTTTTTTTTTTTTTGGTGTGGCTTCGGTTCATTCTTTTTTTTTTTTTTTTTAATAGCTTCTTGTTTTTCAAAATGCATGCAAAGATAGTTTTCAATATTCACCCTTGCAAAACTTTGTGTTCCAAATTTTTCTCTCTCCTTCCCCATCTTCCCCCTCCTTTAAATTGCAAGTAATCTAACATAGGTTAAAGCAATTCTTCTAAACATATTTTTACTTTTATCATGCTACACAAGAAAAGTCATATCAAAAAGGAAAAAATGAGAAAAAACAAGCATAGCTTATAGTCTAGTAGAGTAGCAAAACACAAAAACAGATAACTCTATAATAGCAAGGAAAAATTGCGTTAGAAAGTCACAAAGTGCTATGTGAAGTCTGAGGACAAGGGGTAAGTGGGTAGAAGAAAATCAGGAAACCTTGAAGCTTAGTAACAAACTTTTCTTGAACACAAATTATTTTCCAGGCACTATGCTAGGTAAAAAACAAGACATTCCCTGCAAAGTTTCCCCAAAGAGGTGACATTCAAATTGTGTCTTAAAGAATGGGTAAGAATTAAATGGGCAGCGAGGTGGTGCAGCAGATAGAACTCTATGCCTCCAATCTCAGATAATTACTAGCTGCCTGACTTTGGACAAGTCACTTAATCTCAGGAGCGTGGAGAAAGAAACATTCCCACTGTTTTTGTCAAGAAAATCCCAAATGGGGTCACAGAAAGTCAGAATCAACAATACAAGCACCACCACAAAAGAATTAAGTGGACAACAAAAGGAAGAATCTCAGCACAGGAAATTGTGATCAAAGGTGAAAGATTACTGGATCTTGTAGGAAAGGGCTGGCTGGGCAATCTAGTGTGGTCGAAGTTTAGAGAATTGTAGATAAATCTGCAAAAGCAGGATTTGTACAGAGCCTTGGATGCCAGGAAAAGATGTTTGGATCTTGCTTGATAGCGAACAGGGATCCGGTGAAGATTTCTGAGCAAAGAAGGGACACAATCAGAGTCCAAGCAGGGAGAGGAAGGATGGCTTAGAGAGACATGCAGTGTTCAGTGATGAGAATTCTTGCTGATCAGCACCCTTCTGAGAAAAAAGTCTATTTTCAAGTCTACCTTGGAATCTGATAATGATCACTCCAGGGACTCTCTGGGTGTTAGTTTATGCTTTGTTTTTCCTAGCAAAAGAATGTACTTGAGGGCTTGTGGCCAGATCAATGGATAGGAAGAAGAAAGGTTTCAACATTCATTCATTTTTTTAAAAAATAATTTTTATGGCATTTACTTCATCCAAATCAATGGAATGCTGAAATTATGCTATGGCTTTTGCTCAAACCTGATTCCAAAGTTTCATCAGAAAGAGGAAGAGATCTTACATTCTTAAAAGATGTACCGATGAATTGCAAGCTCTGGTAAGTCCTTCCAAGCTGAGCAGCCTTCAAGTCTATATCAGGGCAGGGAGGTTCATCCCAAGAAAGTTGGACACCACTGATAAATGAAAAGCATGTCCTATGAGGTTCAGTGGGACTATGGTCTGTATCTGTGAAGGGAGTTCATGTATTGATAAAGCTTCGGATCTTTTGAAATATTGAAATTATAGGATGACTGAGTTCAGCACAGGCCAAAGCATCCATCCACAATCAAGCCAAGTCATTAACATAAGGCTTTGAAGAGTAGAATTCCTCACTCAAGGTCAGGGAATGGGCAGGATTCTAACATGAAGATCTGAGGAGGTCTAAGAGAGGACATTACGATCCCAAGCCTACATAAGAAAATTACAAAGGAGGATCCAGGAGGGAAGTTTCTTAGAATTCAAAGAAACCAGCACAGGACTTGTTTGCTTTTAACTGAGGCCAGCTTTTAAATAGCTCCTCCCGCTGATACCTCAGATCCCTGTTTATTTGGTATTCAGCGGCACTTCCAGCCCCCAGGTAACACCCCAGGAATAATCTATGTGCAGTATATCAGCCAGGAGAAGTGCCAGGGAGGTAAACTCTGATCCAGAAGGAAAAGAAGGGTGCACACAAATGGAAGCATGCAGAGTTTTGAAAGCAAAATTCTACAGGGCCTGCTAAAAAGACCTATGTGTCTGGATGGCTGGAGCTGTAACTCTAAAGTTGAGGTTTATGAGTTTGTTCTGATAGCTGTCCGTACAAAGTTATGAGCAGTAAGCTGATGAAGCCTCATGGCAAAGGGAAGTAGTATGGCCCAGCACTCACATATAGCTGGACTGCTCTGGGCTGCCAATGGAAACACAACACGGTACCATATGGTAGGGGATTTGAGCCCTCCAGCTCCTAGTAATGGCCAGGCACCCTGCAATAAGACAAGTTGACTTTTATGCAATGCTGTGAGTACATTATTTCATTTCATTTCATTTCAACCTCACAACTATCCCATGAAGTTGACATTATACTATTTCCCCTGTTTTATAAATGAAGAAACTACAGCCAAATGTTACTTACATTATGGGCATGGTATCAGGGACAGGAGTTCAACCTAGTTCTCTCCATGGTAGTTTTAATTCCTTTCTGAGAGTCACTCAGGCCCTGGCAAGCCTCTCGAGTTTCAGAAGCGTACATGGATCATCAGAAGTCTTAAAAACTCTCCTTGATATCTCTGAGAAGGCAATAAAAGAGTATGTGTGTGTTTTCCCTCCCCTCCTGCGTCTCAATGTACTATGATTATTCTTGGCACCTCCCCACTGGAAGAGGGTGAGTGCTACAGCTTCAGTGGTTGAATTCCGCTTTGATGAGATACTATGATCTGCCATCTTTAAAGTGCTTGTCTATATACATGTGGGCTGTGTCCAAGAACGCCACACTTAGGCGGCCCTGAGTATGGCCGCTATTCCAGAATTCAAATGGCATTATCAGATATTCACACTATCTATCCAGAGTCTGGAATATGGTCTGGGTGGTAAACATCCCTGGCTGCCTCTGCTGGTCCAGTAGGTTAAGATATTGATTGCCAATGACCTTTTGTATCGATGTGGTTCTGTTCTGGTCATTATTATGCAGTTAAGAGTTCTCCATTTTTCTTTTTCACAAAAAGTGTAGTGGACGAAATTCTTGTAGAAATCGGTGGGGGAGAAAGAATTTTTCAGAAAAGGGACTTAGGAACCAAGTTCACTGCAAAGTCATTATCTTGATATGGAAAGGATCTGTTATTAAAGAGTAACAAAAACTCATCCTTATACCATATTTTAAGTTTTGCAAAGTATAGTATTTTGCTCAAAGCAATTTTGTGAGGTTTATTGTAACATGAAGTGTTTGGTTAAACAGCAAGGGCTCTCGGGCTGCTGTGGGTGCCTGCCCATGGAGTGGTGTAGCCCAATAATCTCTGCTCTCTCTATGATATATAAACCTTATAATCCAAGCAATGTCAGACAAGGGGAACATTTATTTACATAGCACCAACTATGTGCTGGGAATTTTGCTAAGCATTTTACAAATGCTATCTCACTTGATCCTCACAAAAATACTGTTATTATTTACAATTGAGAAAATTTGAGATAAACAGAGCTTAGTGACTTGTCCAAGGTCACATAGAGAGTATATGTCTGAGCGTGGATCCGAACTTAATGACTTCAACTCTAGGGTTCTATCCACTGCATTGTCCATCTGTTTCTCTAGTATGAGAAAAGAAATCCAAAACATCAATCCACAAATAAGGACAAGAAGAGTTCTCTTTTAAATGGAAAATAAGTGGCAAATTAGCAAGGAGCCATGAAGGTAACCACCAGCATCATAGCCACCATCTGATGCATTGGCAAGGCCATGGTTGGGTCCACTGTGTCCCGTCCGGACTTAAATGCTCTGTTGAGGCTGCGGCTTGGATATCAGACTAGAACCTAAGCCATAGGTTTTTAGAACTTGAAGGGACCTCAGAAATCTAGTCCAACCATCTCATTTTAATTTTTGTTGTTGTTCAGTCACGTTTAACTCTTTGTGATCCCATCCTGGCAAAGACAGTGGTTTGCCCATTTCCTTCTCCAGTTCATTTTACAGAGAAGGAAACTGAGGCAACCAGTGTCAAGTGACTTGCCCAGGGTCACACAGCTAGTAAGTGTCTGAGATTGGTTTTGAATTCATGAAGATGAGTCTTCCTGATTCCAAGTGCAGGACTCTATCCATTGTATCACCCAGCTCAGCTCCTCCATCTCTTTTTACAGAGTAGGAAACTGACATTCATGAAAGAGAAAAGGATTTGTAAAATATCCTAAGTAGCAGAGCTTGGATTCCATCCCAGGAATTCTGCTACACTGTCTCCTGATTCCCAGTCCAAAACTCTTTGTTCTACAGTGTAGAAGCCCCTGCAAGAGCACTATTGTCAGTTTGTTTTGTTTAATAGCTATTAGGAAACCAGAGCGAAGAGACCAGAGATAGCACTTGTGATTCAAAATGCTAAGATATGACTTAAGAACATACCCTTGGGTGGGCCTTGGGCAATACCACTCTACAGCCCTTGTCCTATAAAATCTTCACTGTTGGCAAGAATATTGGTGGAAGAAATAAAGAAAAAGAAACCTTTGCTCTCTTTAGGTGGTCCTACTTCAAGCTGTGCTCATAGACCTAGCCTGTGGCTAAATGGAGGATTCATGTCAATCTGCTGCTTTTCAGCTGCATTGCAATTAACCTCCAAATCACCGTGTCCTTGGGCTGGGAAGGAGTCTTGGGAGGCTTTTTAGTCCAAGCTGCATCTAAACCATTTGGGAGAAAACATCATGGTATTCTGAAACAAAAATGAAAACAGAGCCGCTGGGGAAATTCTACAGCCTTCCCTGTAAGCATATTTCCCTATCTCAACACTAGTAGTAGGAGAATTCCATAGGCACACGGAAATTTTAGCTTGAATGCTCTCCATTCTAGTGAACACTTTCCTGCCAAACAGCTCTGAACTGACACGTTTATCTGTCTTGATTTCCATCTGGGCTTGCCACTTTCTAGTTATGTGACTTTGGAAAAATCACTTAGCCTCAACATGTATCTGTTTTTTCTCATCTGTGAAATAAGAAAGATGATACCTGCATTACCTACTTCCTGTGGTCATTATGATCAGGCTACAAGCTCAATGAGACTGAAAAAAAAGTGATATAACAGACAGAGCAAGGGAATATAGGAACTTGGTCTTCATGAAGAGAGGCTATAATTCCACTGTTCTCTGCTGTGGCCAGAGTACATCTGGGATGAATAGTTGTGGGCACACATTTTAGAAATAGCATTGAGAGTGTCGAGAGGAAGACAACTGGAAAGATGAGAGACTTGGACCCTGCTGTAAGAAGAGCAGCTGAAGAAATAAATGGGAAGGTTTAGCCTAGAGAAGAGAAGACTTGAGTGGGTCATAACCTATTCAAAAACTTGAGGGATTAGAGTTGTTCTTTTTAAAATCTGATTTATGGACAATCTTCCTGGCAACTAGAGCTGTCCACAAGTGGGGTGAATAATCTCAAGAGGTGGTGGGCATTAAAATAAAAGCTATAGAAGTAAAAATCCCTTGTTGAGTAGATTATACTGAAGATTCCTTTTGGAGGTTGGTACAAGTTGGACTGGATGGATGAAGTCCTTTACAACTCTGAAAAATGGTGAAATGATTCTGTGAAATGAGGGGGTCTCCAGAGCACTCTCTAAACTTCAAATGATATTGAAATACCAGTTTTCTCCATCATCATCTACTTCCGTAACTCTATACTAGATCTACTATACATTTACATGAGCTGTTGGGGGCAGATGTAATTCCTCTTTGGCAGCTGACCCTCTGCTTGTGAGCCTTCCCATTTGGAGGCGGGCTGGTGCTTAGAGGACGTGCAATCTATTTCTGGACCTCTACTTGAAGTCTTTCCAGCTTGCTAAGAACTGCAAAAGCTTGTGCTGTACTAGCAATACTTCTGAGGCCCAGAATCCCCTCCTCATCCTAAACATATGCCAGAGGAGGATATTAGGGCAGGGCTAAAGGATACATTTTTTTAAAAAATCATTAAGCATTGCTTGGAGTTTATCTGTTGTGACATTTGAAAAGTTTGAGAGACAAAATTTCTGGGTAACTAATCATTTATTATTTGTAGCTGATGATTAGTAAAAGAGGTGAGTGATACTCTCAAATGCTAAAGACCAACCACAGTAGTTTCTTGACTTCTTATGCTCTTGGAAGAGTGGCTATTCCTGACAGGCAACTGACTCCAATTGATTAACAATTAATCAAATGATTAATCAAAATGAGTATTATAATGAAAAGCAGATCTATTTTAATGAGAGCTTGTGGATATGACTGATCAAAACTCAATGGGTCTGGACTTCTTCTAGATTAAAGTTTCTTCATAAAATGTTTCTTGTTGGGTGGGTCAACAATTCCACTTAGATGAGGTGGACTAGAAGGGGTAAATTTTTAGACTACTTCAGAGATTTCCTTGAAAAATGGGACTTTGACCGATTCTTTTTGTACAGCAAAAATAACTGTATGGACATGTATACATAACTTATACTTTAATGTATTTAACATGTATTGATCAACCTGCCATCTGGGGGAGGGGGTGGGGGGAAGAAGGGGAAAAATCAGAACAAAAGGTTTTGCAACTGTCAATGCTGAAAAATTACACATGAATATACCTTGTAAATAAAAAGCTATCATAAAAAAGTTTAAAAAAAAAAAGGAAAGAAACAAAAATGGGTCTTTGAAATAGGAAAAAGAAAAAAAATATCCCCAGTAATTGGTTATTTAATGTAAGAGAGAATCATTTCTCTCACCTGAAATGTGCTAACAGTTTCATAGGCTGTGCTGTTTAAGAATGCTGAGATATAAAGTAATTTTTGACACTTGGGATCAGGGATGTTAGAGCTGCCAGGGATCTTAGAGATCATCACCTAGTCTAAATTGCTTATTTTTTGAAGGACAAAACTGAAGCCTACAAGGGCAAGTAATTTCTCTTAGGTCACATAACTGGTAAGTAGTAGAATGAGGCTGCAGCTCAGTACTCCTTACTTAACCTGTATATCAGCTGATGATTTCAGCACTTAAGTAGGAAAGAGGCCTAGATTTGGAGTGAAAATCTCAGATATGACACTAGCTTTGGAGCTCTGGGCTCTACTTTACCTGGGGCAGTCTCATTTTCCCCAGCTATAAAATATGAATAACAATACTTGCATCCTTCACTTTTTTTTGCGTAATGACCTTTATAAACCTTAAGGTATTATGGAAGTAAGAGCTAAGAATTAGGAGGATCCCCATTCCATTTACTTCCTTTTCCACATCTTTCCCTTTGTTTTCAGACTTTCCACCCAATAGAACCGTACATTTTATTTGATGGAGTCTGAGATTATCTAACTGGAACCCTTCCACATCTCAAAACTTCTGTGTCCTTCCTCAGCCATCCATTCCTCTCCTTTATTCTCTGAGGAGATTACTTTATGGCAAAGCTAAAACTGTGTCTTGGTCTTTGCTCCTCTTGTTTCCTCCAGGACCCCTGTTCATAAATCATTCTCTCTCTCTCTTACATCTCAAATTTCTTTCTCTCCTTTGCCGGAAAATATTTTCCCATCCTAAAACAAAATGACAAAAACAACCTTTTTTCAACCCTACTGCACTCTTGGGCTACTGACAATCTTCTGCCTTTCCCACCAAAAAAAAAAAAAAAATTGTGTATCTTTCCTGATACCAAGATCTTACTCAGCACTCTTAATCCCCTACAACCTGGCTTTTGGTCTTACCACTTCTAGTGTCAATTGTCAACTGAGGGACTCCTCTCCAAGGAACTTTAGGTTCCCATGGGCCAGGCTCAATCTTAGCAGCTGACTCTAAAAGGTCATTATCTCCCTTTGGCTCATGTCTCAACCTTAAAAACTCTGGGAGAAATTACCTGAATAAACTTATATTTTTCTCCAGTGTGGGCAACAGGCTGCTCCGACTTCTTCCTTCACATTCAATATATGAGTACTGAGCAAAACAACAGTCTGACTTCACCCAAATACTAGAAGTCCAGAAATTGCTTTCACAGGCTATCCTGGGCAAGCAGAGGCTACTTGCCATCTACTCATGAAAATTACTATTTCCTGCTCCTAGGTAATAAGAGGGAGAAAGCATACCTCCCCATTCCTCTTTGCTGTGCTTGAGTTTGAAAATCCAAAGAAGAGAGTGTGCAGAAGAAAGGAGTGAGCCATTGTTAGGCTTACTTATAAACTATGGGGTTAGGAGATCTTTTTGGATCAATATCCATTTTCCCTGGCTCTCAGGCACCAGTCACTCTCTTGAGCAAAGCTCTGTGACTAGGACCAATTAGAGGAACTCTCTATGTATTCCCAACAAAGAGCATCATCTTTAATTTTTCCCTTATCCATTCTACTATTTACCAAGTAAACTGGGGAAGCATCAGTTCTATTTCCAAGATATCTTTTTCAACTCTTTTCATTGTTTCTATTTCTATTGCCATCATTCTTACCCACCCAGTAAAATCCAGTTCAAACATCATCTATTCCATGAAGCTTTGACTGCTTTCTCTAGCTGGGAATATCTCCCTTATCTGATAAGACAACACTTTTTTTCTCCTCCTATGCACTTGACATATTCTAATTTGTTCTACATTCATATTTTATCATCCTTATTAGACTCTAAACCTTTAAAGTCAGAGACTATGTGTTATTTATTTTTGTATCTCCCCTGGTAACCAACATGAAGTCTTGTCCTTAATAAAAGTTAGTTAAATGAATGTTTTGGGAATGTGTCTGGCTTCAAGTAATTTAAACACTGAATCTTGGTTTTTCTTAGTAATTACTTTTCTTATAACATACCTTTCTTACCACCTATCTGCCTCACTGCCTACCTCTCTCGCCACTTACCTCTCTTACTATCTACCTCTCTTACTAGTATATCTCTCTTATCACCTACCTCCTTACCAGATACTTCTTATTATTAATCTGCCTCCTTTTCTGAATCCTCTTCTCCTGTACTCCTAATGTAGGTATTCTTGTCCAAGTTTCCTCTCTCGTAAATTATAAAATCCCTCTTACAATCCCTGCCTCTCCTCGGCATCAAAGTGTTTACTTTAGCTGGATAATTGCTGAATAAAATTAATTATTAAGTCAAATAATTTGCTTTTTCAGTTACAGACAGCTTTGGCAAAGATCCAGACACAAGGAGGCCGAGATTCAGTAACCAAGCAGTTCAATCCCAAGACAACTGAAGGAATTGTGGTATGAGTTATGTTTTGATCTAAAGAAGATTCTTTTTTTTTTCATTGTTGTTGTTGTATTGTCTGCTTCACTTGGATAAAATCATTTATCCTTGTAATTGCCTTGAAAACTCTTGTCTCATAATGATCTCTAGTCTAAAGTCTCTAAGAGAATTTGAGAAGATAAATAATTATGAGATTATAGAAATAAGAGCATTAAGGATTCTAAGGAAGGACCATCTAGTTGACTCCAATTGTAAAACCACGCAGGAACTTATTTCCTCATGTGAAAACTGAGGTAAGAATACTTGTGCTACACTTAACTCAGAGGATTGCTCCCCAAAACCCGAACATTGCTTCATACTCCTCCAAATATTCTCTCAACAAGAATTCCTTTTATTGTTTACTCCTTTTCCCTCCATTTACAGGTAAAGGAACTAGAAGAGTTAAAGTTGATAGTACTCAAGGTAACATGGTTCACAAGGGTGTTAAATAACTGAGTTGGGATTTGAAATAAATTCTCTGACTCTTTCCACTATATTAGTGGTTAAGAAACTGGTAATCATTCATACTTTAGTATGAAAATGTCACTTGTTGTTCAGTCATTTCTGATTCTCTGTGATCCTTTGGAATTTTCATGGAAAAGATATCGAAGTGGTTGCCATTTCATTTTCCAGCTCATTTGACAGCTAAGGAAACTGAGAAAAACAAGATTAAGTGACTTGCCCAAGAACACCAGCCAGAAATATTTGAGGCTGAATTTGAACTCATAAAGATGAGTTTTCTTGAATCCTGGGCCCTCACTCTATCCATCTCACCACCTACCTGCCTAATTTGCAGTTTACCTAGAGCATGTTAATTTGTAAAAAATAAATTTTTATTTATGTCTTTTTTTTTTTTACATCAACAACAAATCCCTTATTGCCCCTTTTCCTTTTCCTCCAAGAGAGCCATTCCTTAACAAATAATATATTTAAAGACAATAAAAGTTAAAAAAAAAAAGAGGAAAAGTTTCAGCAAAACTGTTCAATACATAGGAAAAGTTTGAAAATTTGTGCAAAGTATCACATTCATAGACTTCTCACAACTACATATGGGTAGGATGAGAGTGTCTTCTCATATCTACTTTTTTTGAGTCATGCATGTTGTTTGTAATTTTGCAAATTCACTTTTTGCTTTTGTGTGTGTGTGTGTGTGTGTGTGTGTGTGTGTGTGTGTGTGTGTGTGTGTGTTTTCAGTTTACGATGTTGTAGTCACTGTGCCTGTTATTTTCTTGGTCCTTATACTTTACTTTGCATTAATTCACATCTTTCCATGCTTCTTTGTATTCATCAGATTTGTTATTTCTTATAACAGTAATATACCATTAAATTCATGGTCTACAATTTGTTCAATTATTCCCCAATTGATCAACATCTACTTGGTTTCTAATTTTTTGCTGCTATGAATATTTTGGTATATATAGGAACTAACTTTTTATCAATAAATATCCTTAGGATATTAACCTAGTACTCTCTGAGTCAAAAAATAGTCACTTCATTTGTACAATTCCAAATTGCTTTCTAAATGGTTGTAGTGATTCATAGATCCACCAAAAATGAACAAGTGTGCCTGTTTTTGCATAACTCCTCCAGTATTGATTATTCCCACCTTTTGCCATCTTTGCCAGTTTACAGGATGTGAGGTAAAACTTCAGGGTTGTTTTGATTTGCATTGCTCTCATTATGAGTGATTTGGAACATTCTTTCATATAGTTTGTTAATAGTTTGAAGATTTTAATTACTATTCACCTATTTTGACCACTTATTTCTTGGGAAATGACTTTTGGTTTTACATATATGTTAATTGTTTGTATTTCTTGTATATCAAACCCTTAATAGGGAAATTTTATATAAAGTTATGTTTTTTTTCTTTCAATTTCTCTGTTTCTTATTCTAGGTGCATTAATTGTTTTTGTGCAGAAGCTATTTAGTTAAGATTAGATCTATCCATAGCTATAAAGAGATATGTGATCTGTTTCTCTTCTAATTTTATTAAGGTCATATGGCCATTTAGAATGCATTACAAAATGTGGTATGAGGTATTAATCTAAGCCTAATTTCTTTTTTCCCCCCCTGAGGCTGGGGTTAAGTGACTTGCCCAGGGTCACACAGCTAGAAGTGTTAAGTGTCTGAGACCAAATTTGAACTCAGGTGCTCCTGAATTCAGGGCTGGTGCTCTATCCACTGCGCCACCTAGCTGCCCTTATTTAAGCCTAATTTCTGACAGATGTTTTCTACTTTTTCCTGGCAATTTTTTTTTAATCATACCATATCAGTTTTATCTGACATTCTTATGGGATTTTCAATGGATAAGTTTTGCCTGCTGGCCTAGAAATCTTTAATAATTAACCCAAGCACTTAATCTCTTTTTGGGAGCTGCACACTTCTTTGAGGCTTTTTTCCCTATATTTATTTTAGTTTTTAAACTATTATTGTTTCTATGATGGATGAATTCAGACATTCTGTTGGATATTTTCCCTGAGTTGAAAGGGGATCCCAGGAAATATTGCAGGTACTCTATGCATTAAAGGCATTCAAAGGAATTTTTGCCTCAGAATTAAACTATGCAGATTAGAGAATATTCCAGGAAGGATGTTAAATAAATGTTCTGAAAAAGGGGGCAATAATGAAAAGTTGAAAGAGTTCAGTCAACTCTGAGCTTTTCTAGTGGAGCAGCTTGTTTGATATGGTGGAAAAAATAATGAATTATAAGTGGAGATCTGGCACAAGTCATTGTAGAATAAAGAAGGAAAAAGACTCCTGAGATAATCTAGTCCATCCGCATTCAAATTGTAGATGAGAAAACTGAGGCTTTAAGAGAGAGGAAATGACTTGTCCCAAATGCCATAACCCTAGTCAGCAGCAGGTTTTCAGTGGCCTAGCAGCTGGACTCATGGAGTATAAACGTGGGAGGGGCTGGGTAGAGGAAGCAGGGGATTAGAGTGGGGAGACAGACAACCAACTGCTTTCTCTCCGCTTTCTCCCCACCACCCGTTCTCCCACTGGGTCCTTTTTAGGAGTCAGAAGTTCAGGGGACTGTCCCTGCTGTTTATTCCTAACTACGTGTCCACCAACATGGTAGAAGTACAAACATATGTTCTAGTCTCCGTTTTCTTTGAGGGAGTGAGTAAACAAGGACTCAGCCTGTCACTTGGGAGGGATGGATGACCTTGAAACCTCCATGAGAGGTTTCTTATCTAAACTCCAGATCCTGCTCAGTGTCCAGTTCAGGGAGCTGGAGGTGCCTTAGACACAATGCTGAGCCTGGAGTTAGAAAGACCTGAATTCAGATCCAGCTTCAGATACTTTCTAGCTGAGTGGTTCTGAAAAAGTCATCGACCCTCTGTCTATCTCAGTTTCCTCTACTATAAAATGAAGCTAATAACAGTATCTACCTCTTAGGATTGTTGTAAGGATCAAATGAGATAATATTTGTATAATGCTTAGCACAATGCCTGGTGCTATATAATAAATGCTTATTACCTTCTCTTCCCTCTTCCTCAGCATATGACAGGTTTTTATTATTCTCATTTTTTTTCATTCAATAGTATTTTATTTTCCTAATTACATGTAAAAATAGCTTTCAACATTCATTTTTGTAAGATTTAGAGTTCCACATTTTTTTCTTCCTCCTCCACTTCCCTCCTCTCTCCCCAAGACATCAAGCAATCTGATGTTATACATGTACAATCGTTTTAAGCAGTTTTCCATATTAGTCTTGTTGTGAAAGAAAAATCAGAACAAAAGGGAAAAACCATGAGAATGAAAAAGCAAACAACAACAAAATAAATGAAAATAGCATGTTTTGATCCATATTTAGTTTCCATCAGTTCTCTCTCTGGATCGAGATGGCATTTTCCATCCCAAGACTTTTGGAATTGTCTTGGATCAATATGTGACTGAGGAGAGCTAAGTCTATCATAGTTGATTATAGCACAGTATTACTGTTACTGTGTACTGTGTCTCTTAATTTTGCTCACTTCACTCAGTTTCGTTCATGTAAGTCTTTACAGGCTTTTCTGTAATCAACCAGATAGGAGATTTTTAATGAGTTTTTGTTGAATAACTTAA
Organism: Sminthopsis crassicaudata; assembly: GCF_048593235.1. Classification (NCBI taxonomy): domain Eukaryota; kingdom Metazoa; phylum Chordata; class Mammalia; order Dasyuromorphia; family Dasyuridae; genus Sminthopsis; species Sminthopsis crassicaudata. The sequence goes on from NC_133617.1 coordinate 667,571,720, forward strand.
TAAAGATCCCCAAAAGGTACAAATAGATGTATTTACATACATATTCATAAATGTGTCTGTAGTCCTTATAAACTCTGAGGATCCTTAGCTCAACTCCCATTCTCACCTAAGGAGTTGAGACATACAGCAAGGCTATATGTATCTACCACTCAGGACTCTAGGTCCACTGTTTTCTAACCCAGACTCTGATGTATTCTCTTCATATCAGTTGCCAGTGATTAGCACCCCATTTCATGGAACCAATTAACTCTTATCTTTTACACAGGGATATTTATTAAAAAGATATAACAAGAATACAAGTATAAAAATTACTTCTTAACACCTAGGAGCACATTGTCATTCCTACTACCTCATCCACCCCAGGGAGAATGAGCTTAAGCATGAAGTAGGTTTGTGGGGGCTTTGGGGAGAGGGAATTGGGATTAAGGGACCTGCCCAGGGTCATCCAACTAATGAGGCCAGACCTGAATACAGGCCCTCCTGACTTCAGAGCTGGTATTCTATCCACTGTGCCATCTAGCTGCTCTGAAGCCAGTTTTTTGTTTGTTTGTTTTTTTAAAGAGAATTATTTTAATTTATAGAATAAAACAATGATTTCTATGTAATTTTTTAAAAAGATGATTAAAGCAGTTTTTATAAAACATTTACCATCCTAAATTCACTTCTTATAGCAGCATTGCTTGCAGACAAGCCTTTCCTTTTTAGAATTCCTGCACGTGTTCTGAGTGGGGGAGCTTGGTCCTTGCATTATTTGACTTTTTGGACACAAGTTCCCCACCTGCCTCCTCAGGGTGGGCTGGCAGCAGGAAAGCGAGCCCAGTGAGCTTTGAGGCAATGGGGCTCCCATTGCTGGGAGACTGTTATGCCTGGAAACTCAATTTCCTTGCTCAACTTAGCCTAAAATCAAAGGTTACCTTATCCTGAGAGGAATAGTGCTAGTCAAGTCAACGTTAATTTGTAGAGTACCTTGTGTCTGACTCTTGGCAAACATACTGAAGTAGTTTGTCATTTCCTCCTCCAAATCAACTAGAGGCAAACTGAGGCAAACAGGGAACCGTGATTGACTCAAGGTCACAAGTAAGTAAGTGTTTGAGGTCATTTTTGACCTTAGGGTCTTCCTGACTTTAGGCTTACCTAGGACTATCCACTATTGCATCTAGGTGCCCCTACTATGGTAAAATAATTCTGCATTTTAAGACTTCTAAGACACTTTCCTCATCAGAATTCCAGGAGCAAATAATATCCCCATTAAAAAGACAAAACCAAAAAATAAAACCCAGATGATCAAAAAAGTAATGTGATTTCACATAGATAAATAGTAAATGTTAGAACATGAATAGGTTTCTAACAAAATCCAGAGCCCAGGCCTAGCAGTGCTAAAGTATTAAAATCTCAAGCTATTTCAGGTCATTACTGGGTGGGGAGAAACAGGGGGTTGGAAGAGAGAAAATTACTTGATTCAGAAGTGTATTTTCCCTTGATATGATTGATCAAAGGCTTTGATCATATCTCCACTGATCAAGGAACAGAACAGTCTTTAGGACAACTATTATCAGATTTAGAATCAGCTGGATTGTGATCTAAACTCCAGAAACTTAGAAAATTCAGATAAACATTCACAAATGGAGAACTCCCTCCAGAGGTAAATCAGGTTTCAAACTTACTGAATTTCCACTTGCATTCACCACTAAAGGCTTTGGGGAATTATGTTACACAAGACGTTGTTTATTGTACCTTTGCTACATAGAGACCTCTGTTTAATGTCTTATCAGAATAGTGACTCTGAACTGCTTGTTTCTCTTATCCAGTTTCCTTTTCCTTAAACAACACTGTGAACACTAGGGGGAATTTGTACTTTTGACTTTTCATTCAAACTGGATTACTAGCTGTTTCTTGATCATGCCTTGTCTTCAGCTCCCCTTTCCTTTCCTTCTGGATATTTTGTGCTGTATGGTAAATAGCATTACAAAATGTTAAGATTAGGAAAAGTACTACCATCCATTCCTGCTTTCAAACCAATAATCCATGAGTATTAAAGTTAAAACAACCTTGAATAATCCAGAAAAAGTTAATTGATATTCAGTGACCTCCATTTACAAAGTCAGGAATATGCATTATACCTCTTTGAAAGATTTTTATCCAAACTATTGTGCATTTTTTAAAAAAGTACTTAAAAGAGCAAATCTTCAGCTGTCTGGAAAACTTAAACTATCTTAGATGATTCATTGTTTAACACCACTGGAGAGATGAATAGAAAGATAATCAGTTGATTAATCTTCCTCACTAATCTTATATAAAAGCAATGACAGAAAAAGGAGGGTAATGTTTAAGGTAGGGAGCCTCAGTACCACCAGAGACCCAAATCCTACCCAGATTTTCCATTCTCTAGGAAGTGAGGACTTGTATTTTCGATTTTGAAACTACCTCTGTAATGAAAATTTTTAACGTGTAAGTCTAATGTTAGACAAGTAATTTCCTTTTTCTTTTCATTGTCAATGAAAATAAATTAGTTTAGAAAGGATAATAGGACTTATGATAGGATAATAATTCACACACAGAACAGAAACTCATATTCTTATATTTTTATAGCACTTGGAGCCTTCCAAAGCACTTTCTTCCCAACAACACTGTGAGGTGGGATGATCATTCTTTTAGAACTGGAAGGGAACTTAGAAATCATTAAGAATAATACAGTGGTTTTCCAAGGTCATGAAATGTTTGCAAAGAACCCATACCCAGTTATGCATTTTTTCAAATCAATGGCTATTAATAGTACAACTTCAACCATTTCAAGGGCTATAAAAGATATTTTTTTTTATGTTCGATAGCAGTCTTCATTTTGGAAAAGGGTGAGTAAGTAAGTAAGTCAGTAAGTAACTGACTGAGTCTAGCCTCATTTTACAGACAAGGAAATAACTGTCATGGAAAAACTGCTGGATTTGGAATAAAAGGTTTTGAGTTTGACTCTTGCTTGGATGCTCACCTCCTATGGGAATGTGCCCAAGCCTTTTAAGATTTCTTAGCTACAGTTTTCTCATCTGTAAAATGAGAGAATTGAGCTAGGTCTCTAAGGTTTTTTCCAGCTCTAAATCCTGTGATCCAAGAAGTAGAAGCAAGACTCAAATCCAGGTCTTCTGAATCATATTGTAACTTTTATGATAATTGTGCTGCCCTTCTTCTAATAATAAGGAGGAATATACATGTATACACGTGACTATTTATATGTAATGCATAGATAGCTACACATGTGCATGCATATAACTATGACCATATATGTACATATGTCTATACCTATGTGTGCCCAAGTCTGTACACATGGATATGTACACAGATACATATATTTTTGTTGTTCAGTTGTGTCCAACTCTTCCTTATACCTTTTGGGGTTTTCTTGGCAAAGATACTGAAGTGGTTTGCCATTTCCTTCTCCAGCTCATTTTATGATAAACATATACACATATGCATATTTAAATATATTCATACACATTCATGTTAGGCCAGATATTATGTATGTTTTAAGGTATCCCAGAAATCCATCTTTGTAGATTCCCATACTATGGATGTCAAAAAAGTACAAGAATTAGGATCTTAGTACCTACTGTGCTCTAGTCTTATGTCCCTTCTTACAAGCTGTGTCAAGCTGTTTGGGGTTCTCAAGGCCTTGATTTTATCACCTATAAAATGAAAGGATTGAATTTGGTTCCTTCTAACTCAAAATTCTTTTTAAAAAGTGTTAGTATTGCTATTACTAAAACCCTATTATAATTCTAAGGCATTTAAAAATCTGATAGAGATGTGGTACAGGCTGGCATTGGAATTGGCCAAAGAACCTGGGTTTGAGATCCAGCTATGGTTTTTCTTCCTGTGTCCCATAGGATGAGTCACTATCAGCCAGTTCCACTGTAAACGGAGTGGGACCTCTGAGATCCCTCCCAGCTCCAAATTTTGAACTGATCTATTATGACCATTTTTTTCTCCTCATTAACCCTGTCTGGGCTCCTTTCTGTTATCTCCAAGTGCTCAGAATTCTGGATTTGAAAGCAGGCTCCTTGTGTTTCCTTTTTTCCCCAAGGTCGAAAATCCAGAAATGAAAACTTTGCAAGACAAGCTGGCTTCAGCAAACTTTAAGATGGTAGAATATCGCAACCAGATCCAGACCATCAAGCAGGAGCTCAAAATTGCACAAAAGGTATCTCTGAGCTTCCTCTTGTCAACATGGGCCTCACCTTGGCCTGCAGAAGGGCAAAACAGAAATGACTTTTTTTTCTTTTTTTTTCCCTTGGGTTATAGCCAAGCTCAGTTGAATTCCTAGGAGAGCAAGATTCAAGGGAAGGCCAGAACAATAGATTGTATTTAGAAGTAGAAAATATTCAGTCACATGAAAATCAGGCAGTTCTTGCTGGGCATGTCTCAAGATGCACTGACCTATTTTCCACGATCTCTATTGACTCATTCAGTTTGATGCCTGAAGTATCTAGTGTCTCTCCAGAGTCCCCACCTTCATGTTCTCTTAGGCACCGAACACCCATTTACCAAGCCCGTGCCCTACCTCAAGTTCCACTGACCCTTATACTTTAAAAGTGCTAATTATTGTCAAATAAATGTCTCTAGTTTGTTGTAGCAAACCATTTTTGGTTCGATAATTTGCCTCAGAAATATGAGATTTGAACATGTCACTGGGCCTATTTGATTTATTTTGTTGATCTTTAGGAATCTCTTATTTAATACCAGCAACTACAACTACAATTATGATAAAAGCTTCATTCTGATAATACTTAATAATTAACAAGTTATTTTCTTCCCAACAAGCCTGTGAGCGAATATTTTTATCTCAGTTTTACAAAAATGAGAAACTGAGGCCCAGAGAAGAGCAGATTTGCCCGAGGTCACAGGGCTAGTAAAAATGGCAGAAGGGATGCTGTGACTAAATCCAGGGTATTTTCCATTACACTAAAAGGTTCCTTTCTAAAGAAAGTGTGCAGAGTTGGAATTAGATCCCAATTGGTTTGTTATTTATTTTCATTTAAATAGTGATTGCAACTAAAATTCTTTAGAGTCTTTCCTCTCTGCTGGAGCCTTTTATATTAGCCAAGATTTCTGAAACAGTCTTCTATTGTGGAAACAAGCTGAAAAAGCTTTGTACACATGGCTCGGTTTCAGTTGACAGGCAATAAAGAGGCCAAGTTTATAAATCGAAGCATACTCTTTCAGATTTGAAATCTCAAGTCAGCTCTGGGCTTGGACCTTCACTGATGTCACCATTTGGTTCTCCTCAAAAGCCCCCAATAATTTCACCCCAGCATATCAGATTGATATGTTCTGTTCACTCTACATTGGCTGCTGCTTAGAGATGGCCATCCATTTTTTTTTTTTTTTTTGCCTGATTCTACACTCTGTGGCAGGGGATGTGGGGCCAAATTTTTGCAAATACACAATGTGGAATGTACTTCCTGTCATTATCCAGAATTAGCCAAGGTTAAGGCAAAATGGGAAACAGGTTGAAAGAAACACAAGGATTTGCCATGGCCAAGTTTATATTTCATCTGTCATGCATTGGGTGGAAATGAGTTGGAGTTGGAAAGAGAGCTTTCTGCATCTGTGGTTTAAGGTTATTTGTTCTAAACTCTGGCAGTTGGGGGTGGGGAATGCCTAGTTCTTCTGGGTATCCTTCAGGTGGGTGGCCATCTCCTCTACCCTCACCCTCTGTGGGTCCTGTCCCTGAACCCTATGGAGCAGTATCATGGAAGGGGGCCAGCTGGGGTTCACATGCAGTAATGGCACTAATTCCACTGGCCCCTGATTTGTAGGTTTTAGCAAGTGAAGTTGGGGAGGACATCAACATTCAGCAACTGTTTAACTCCCCTGGGACTTGGCGTGGTCGGGCCCAGCAGATTCTCGTTTTGCAGAGCAAGGTGAGTTATGGCTCTGGATTCTCTTGTTCCTAACTTGTAGAAAAATTTTTAAAAAAGATTATTATGGTGTTCCTGGCATTTTCTCAGCAGATTGATTATCCCAGTGAGGTGTTAGAAATAGAATAATCCCCTTTTCTGCTCTTCAGTCCTTACCACAGCCCTGGGAAGTGGGGCAGTCACATTGCCTTCTCTCCCTATCCATAACTCCAGGTTCCTCTTTCACAATGGCTCCATGAGGTAGGTACTAGAAATATTTTACAAATGAGGAAACTTAGAAAGTGAAGTGACCTTCCCCCGTCACCCCACAAACAGAACTGGTGCTCAAATCTCAGGGCAGTGCTCGCCCTGCTGCAGCCCCAGGCCCCAGGCAGTGATCAGAGGCTCTGGAATTGTGCTGTGGAGGATATTCAGAAGTTTTTATGAAGGGTTAGTTAATTTATGAAGGGTTAGTTATCATGACTTGTTTGCACAAACAGTGCTTTCCAAAGAGGCTGCATTGCAAAGTGGAGAAAACCTAAAATAGCTAAAATAGGACCTGGGTTCAAATTCAGACAAGTCACTTCTCTCTGAGTTGCAGTTTCCTCGTCTATCAAATAAAATGACTTCTAAGGTTCTTGCCAGTTCTGAACACTATCTGGTTTAAGTCCACAAATATCTCCAAGTGCCTAATGTGCCCACTGGCACTGGAATACTCAGGGAGAATGAAGAGATTTTTTTTCTATTGGTGTAAATACACACAAATGTAGGTTAATACAAGGCATATGAAAAGGGGAGAAGGGCATAAGCCAAAGGCAGTTTTTCAGCAGTGGGCCAGGGATTTCACAGGGCAAAACTGAAGGATAGGGAAAAGTGGTTTAGAACATCCGAGGGGTGAGGTTGACATGGCTGAGAACAAGGAACCTGGGAGTGTGGTTAGCAATGGGAACTCCAGCGTTCTCTGAGCTCCCTCACATACAGCAGGTCCTCTCAGCCTCCACAGGAACAAAAGTCTATGTTAATTTGATCTTCAATTTTTTGTGAAAGAGATAGGCAGTGGGGGCAGAAAGGCACCGTGTAACAGGGGAATGTTAGGAGATGAGCTAGACTAGTTACAGAGGGGCTAGGTAGATAGGAGGTATTTACCCTTAGGTGTCAGTTCTCCCTTAAGACTCATTCTAATATCCCTCATAAGTAGGATCTTAGGTATCTGATCCCTAGCTAATTTTCTTTAGAGTTCTGATTGACTCATAATGAATGTAAATAGCAATCATTTCTGCTTTGGCCAGAAACCCTGAAAGATTTATTTATTTAGATTTATTTTGAACTAGGTCAAAGGGGAGATTCTTTGCCTCAATTGCTACCTAGCAATTAAGACTGAATGGGCATTGCCTCTATAAGCTTGAGACCTGTGGAAGACCTGAGCTTAAAAAGGCCAGGTTCTCCCACTGCCTCCAGGGCCATCTCCATTCCTCCTGATTTCTATCTGGCCACTGGTGGACCAGATGGCTCTGGATGGAAAGTGAGGCAGGTGACCTTGCACAGCTCACTTCAATCCAATTCACTTACATGACATGCCATCACTTCCCTGATAACATGGTCCCTTTCAAGAACAGAGAACAAACAACAGCTTCAGTCTTTGAAGAGATAAAGCTAACAGCTTCAGGCCAAATTGTCTATCTCAGAATGTCCAATGGCCCAGAGACCTCAACTATACTAATAGCGAGTCCTTCTAAATAATTTCTCCATATTTCCTGTAGTTGTTTGATGTCAATTGTCCAAACAACAAACTCTTTGTTTGGGGCATAACTCATTTTTCTTGGTCACAATTGCTTTTGAGAATAGATTTGTAGAGATTGTAGATTATACAATGTCAGAAAAGGAAAGGAACTTAGAACATAGAATGTTAGACCTGGAAGGGGGCTTACAATATAATTGATAGACTGTCAGAACTAGAAAAGACCTCAGAACACAGAATGTCAGAGCTGGAAGGGACTTTAGAACACAATGTCAAAGCTGGAAAGGAGTTTACAACACAGGACGTCAGATTTTTTAATAGCTTTTTATATACAAAACATATGCATGGGTAGTTTTTTCAACACTGATCCTTGCAAAACCTTCCATTCCAACTTTTCCCCTCCTTCCCCCCAGCCCCTCCCCTAGATGGCAGGTAGTCCTATATATTTTAACTATGTTAAAGTATATAGGACATCAGATCTTGAAGGGGCCTTCTAACATAGAATGTCAGCACTAGAAGGGAGCTTAGAACACAAAATGTTAGAGTTGGAAGGGACCTTAGAACACAGCATGTTTAAACTGGAAGCGAGCTTACAATATAGATTATATGAAACCTTAGAACACAGAATGTCGAGTTGAAAGGGAACTTAGAACATAGATCATAGACTGGCTTAGTCAGGAAGGAGCCAGAGTTCTTCTTGCTCATCTCTCCCACATTAGGGATGAGGAGACTCATTCTGTGTCTAAGGTCACAAGCGAGTGGGTTCCAAGAGAGATTGGACTAGTACTCAGCTCTTGAGGCTCTTTCCTTTGCCCCTCTCATTTGTGAGTAGCTGCACAGTTTGGGTTCGAGGCCAGATCTCTCTGGGGGTGGCCTGGCAGCACAGGACTCCTTAAGCTTTATCTGTGGGCTTCAAATATATTGATGCTGTGATTCAAGCTAATATGCCTTTGAAAGCTTTAAAATGATATTATAGAGACATATTGAAGTGGCTATAATTTGAGTAGCAGAGAAAAAAACTTTTCCTAATTATATGTGAAAAATTAGGAGGTGGGGAAGAGATTTACCACTGTCCTACCTTCCTTAGTCAAGCTTGTTCAATTTGTACATTTGACAGGCACCCTGGTGGAACATTATGCCATTTCTCTTTTATTGGGTCAAATCAACCTCAGTGGTAGAGCCTTTCAGCTCAGACCTATACCTGTGGAATTTTATTTTTATATTCTCCTGTAGATTCGAGAGCTGGAGAATCAATTAGGTACAACCCGGAATCGTTCCAATAATAATGAGGAGGAGATGCGAAACCACTCAGAAACAAAGAAATTTTCAGCTCAAGAGAAAAACCTATTAAAGATCCGTATCTTGGAGAAAGAAAAAAAGGATGCATTAGAGGTAAAGAAAAGCTTCTATGAGTGGGATTCCATACCCACCTAGATTAATCCAGGTACTTCTAGAGACACTGAACTAGCACTCAGGATGCTCAAGACAGTCCAGATTTTATTGTATAATAATAACAATTAAGCATTTATTAAATGCCTATTATATTGCGGGAAACAAATCTTAGATAAGACATGATTCTTGCCCCAGTGGAACTAATAGTTTAGCTCAGCCATAAACTACAAATACAAATAACTATAATATACAATAAGACAGCTAGATAGAGAAACCGGGCTTGAAGTCCAAAGACTCCTCTTGCAGACTCAGATACTTACTAGCTGTGTATTACTGGCCGAATCATTTTATCCTATTTGCCTCAGTTTTCTCATCTGTAAAATGAGCTGGGGAAGGAAATGGCAAACTACCACTCCAGTATCTCTCCAAGAAAATCCTGAATTGAGGGGGAGGGAATCCACAAAAAATCATACAAGAATGAACAACAACAACAAAGTGACTCTATACTGTGCATAAATTAGTTTATTTGGTGGGGGAATTTAGGGCTGGGAGGGCCCTTAGATATTATCTTGTTGAACTCTCTCATTTTACAGAGGTAAACTGAGGAGAAGGCACTTCCTTGTACTAGGTCATCCACCAGATAAGTGACTGAGCTGGGATCCAAACCCAAGGTCCAACCTATGCCTGTCTGGGAACCAGCTCTTTTGCAAGCAGTAGAGAATCACTTCCCAGATGTGACCGGTGACTATTGCCCAGTCTCAGAGTCCAGTCTGAATGATTCGCCCAAGTCCTAGTGAGTGGTTAGCAAGTATGTTTTCTATGACTGAGTCCTAAGGTTACACAGACAACTTCTTGAAATCGCCAGTCCACTTCCGCCCCCCCCCCCCGCCCCCCGTAAAGCTCACATGTTGATTTAGCTGAGGTTTATCTGAGAGATCATTACCCTAAGATAAAATATTGGTCATGTAGTAGGGGTTTGGGGGGGGGAAGATTAGGTTCTGACCCTTGACTGGTAAGCCATGTAGTCATATCTTATTTGCTCTAGATAGTCATTTATTTGTTAAACACTTAATGTGTACTGCTGGCTGAAGCATTGTGTTAGGAGATGGAGGAGTTACAAAATTTAGATAACGTCCAGTCCCTGCCCACATGAACTCACAATCCATTTGGGAGAGAAGATAAGCAAGAAGACATTATGCTCACACATAAGACCAGATATCCATAATGTACACTATTACATGATGTGCAAATCAGAGGGCTGAGATCAGGAGAACAAGATTGTTACCCGGTGCGGTCGGAGGGGGCAGGGAATTTGCAAGTCTTCTTGAAGATGGTACCATAGCAATTGGGCTTTGTTGGATGTGTAGAAATTGGCACCAAGGCATGTTCTGGGCTCAGGAAACAGCTCAGTGCAGTACATAGGAGTCCAGTGAAGGGGTGAGAGAAGGGGAGACTCTGTCAAAATGGAGCGGCTGAGAGACCTGGTGAAACTGGCACCTCAGAAGTATGGGGAGGATCTGGCCTATGGGAGGGAGAGAAACTTTTTTTGTTTTTGATTTTGTTTTGTTTTTTTTTGTTATTGTTGTTGTTGTTATTGTTTTTTTAAAGCTATCAGAAAAGTGGAATTTTTCTTTTGTTTGTTTTTGTTTTTTACTTTTTTGTTTAAGCTATCAGGAAAATGTTGGAGTGGAAACTGACAATGGTTTTGTTGAAGAGCCAGGAAGAAAACTAGTTCACAGAAGGCAGGATGCTCACATCAGGATGGTCGAAGCAATGGCAGGCGATCAGTTTGATTAGATCTGGTGAAGTTGGGGTCACAGCTGTATCAGGACATGAGCCCTCTCTGGATTTGGAAGGAGAGAGGCTGACTGAGAGATTCTGAATTATGGGGGCTTAATGAACCTTCATGTACCACTAGTGGATGGAGGGACCCTTTCTGCTTTCTCCTCCCTTCTGTAAGCTGAGCTTTTTCTTCTCACGACTCACCTGTCTTCCCCTTGGGGTTGGGTGAGGATGTGATCTTTTCTTCCTCACCTCATTCTTCTCCAGAAATTTAATCAGTCACACCCTATTTCAACAATTATCTTGATTTTATCCTGAGGGCAATGTAATGGCCTCTGGATCCACCTGGTCTCTTTTTCTGCTATGTATTTGTACAGCATGAAAAATTATTACAACAATTACTATAGCTCAGATGTCGACTTACCCAAGTTAGGAAAATTCCTAAGATTGACTATTCTGTTTTAATTTAAATTTTACCTGGCCACCCTTCTCTGGCAGGTGCCACAAACTTTCTTTTTCAGCCTGACTTATTAAGTCCTAAGAAGACCAGAGATGCTGCTCCTGCTGAGTTCATATAAAGCCAGCTCCTTCTTCTTGGTCAGCTGTCTGACAGGTTGTAAATGCCTCTTTCCAAAATTCTCAGGTGTGACTTCAAGCCACCCTCTGGTTCGGTGATTTCTATAGTACATATTCCTCTCAGGACCAAGAGATACTATTGTTCTCTTTGAATTACAAATCTCCAAACTCCATCTGTCCTCAAAACTTTATTACATATAAGGGGATGGAAGTGTGCAGCTGGGAAAGAGTATAGATAGCTTGGAATTAGGATGACTCTTCTTCCAGAATTCAGGTCTGAGGTCACTCAGACATTTTAAGTTGCTATGTGACTCTGGGCAAGTCAGTTAATCTAGTTTACCTCAGTTTCTTCATCTGTCAAATGAGTCAGAGAAAGAAATGGCAAGCCACTTTAGTATCTTTGCCAAGAAAATCCCAACTCTTGAGTTGGACGTGACCAAACAACTTAACAAGGAGGTTGAATTAGGCTGCTTTCCAACTCTTAAGATGTGTGTCCTGTGCCTAATTATCTGAATTGTATAGACAGTGGGGGAAAAGGAAAAGAGGCCTTTAGATATTTTTGAGTCAGAGTTCAACATAAACTTAATGTTTTAAGAAATCTGGTTTGATGTCCTTGCATAGGAATGGATTGGATGGAGAGAGCAGTTAGAAAGCTAGTGAAGTTCAGGCTTGAGGTGGTGGGACCTGAACTAGTGTGATTGCTGTGGGAATGGAGAGGAAGGAGCAGATGGGCCCGACAATTCAACAAGCAATAAGTGCCTACTTTGTGCAAGAAGGGCTATTGTGTCCCATGCCCAGAAACCTCCACCGTCTGAAACCTGCACTAGTATGTCCTTAGGGTCTTGTAACATTTCTCCAAATACAATAAGATCAATTAGTAACTCGAGTCTAAGGCATGGAAGGGACCTCAGAGGCCCTGAGCTAACCCGGAGTCAGCCCACTTCACTTTGGAAAATTCTGGTCATTAAGATTGCCATTATTAATAGTAGTGGCAATAATATCTCATCTTAATTGAATAAGGTTTACATAGGAGTAGTCTTGGAACAAGTTGCTCTCCTGCTCTTATTCTCCTATGATTAAAGGTTTGGTTCATTGTTGTACAGTTAGAAATAAATGATTGCTTTTTCTAATTGAATTTTACAGTTTGGGGTGTGAACTAACCTGTAGGCTCATTGAAAGCTTAGATGGGAGAGTGTGAATAGAACTCACAGGTACTGTATTATGTTATCCTGCTCTACTAATGGTTTTAATTTAGAATAGGATTGTAGAATTAGAGAGCCCTAAGCTGAAAGAAACCCCAGAGACCATTTAACCCACCCTTGTTTTATAGATTAGGAAACAGATTAAGAGATTTGCCAGAGGAACATAGCTAATCATTATTAGAAGCAGGCTATGACTTGAGAGTTGGGAGTCATCCTTCTTTTCACCACACTGTGCTACCTTCCTCAAAGACCTTTCTTTTGCAAGGATTCCATACTCTGAACATTTTGTATTCTCTGTGGCTTAAAGATGATGAGTTTCTGTATGACAGTGTCTATGAAAAGCATCATTCTGGTACTAGGATTAAGATGGGGCTGTATCCATGTGAACCTCTTGGTCCAGGTGTTTTTAATGGACATCACATGGCACACCTGGCCCTCTTGGTCCAGGTGTTTTTAATGGACATCACATGGCACACCTGTCCCTCTTGGTCCAGGTGTTTTTAATGCACATCACATGGCACACCTGGCCCTTGGGTGAGCAGTGTAAGGAGCCATTTGGCCATGATATTGAAGGGCTGAGCTCACAGGGTGGCTTTCTCCAAGCTACATGAGCATGTGCAAGTGAGAAAGCAACATAGTTCAGTCAGATGTTGACCTGCTTTCCTCCCTGTTAGTGAAAGATTATCAAAATGTTCCAGGACTGGACACTGTCAGTAGCATTGTGAAAAGCCTCTCTTTTCCTTAGAAATGGTCAAATATAAAGAGAAGATGAAAATAAAAAAGAACAGTTGCTAAACAAGATCATAACAAACCTAGACACTTTTATGAACACCTTCCAGGTTCCATTCACAACACTGATGCTTACTTATGACCATTGGAGCAGGCCTAGAGTCAAGATCTCAATTCAAATCTGGCCGTAGACACAACTTAGCTGTGTGACCCTGGTCAAGTCACTTAACCTTTTTTGCCTCAGTTTTCTCATCTGTAAAATGAACTGGATAAGGAAATGGCAAATTACTCCAGTATCTTTGCCACGAAAACCCCAAATGGAGTCATGGAGAATAGAGAGGACTGGAATAACTTCAACAACATGACTACTGGCCAGAGAAAGTTAGGCAAGAACTTCAGACCAACTTGAACATCTTTGGAGCTGGAGTAAATGATTCCTCCTTGTTACTCCTGGCCTGCACACTGCTTCTGGAGTGGCTAAAAAGACTTTTTGCTTGAAGGTTTTCCAGGAGGCCTGGAAGCTAGAGGAAATAGAGAAGAAAGGAGAGATGCCCCCAAATGAAGGAATGGAAAAGTCAGAGATCCAGGAAGCTCTAGCTTGATGTTTCAGTCTCTCAGATAAAGTCAACCATCAATTAGATGATGCTTTTATATGATGAAAAAAAATTATGTTATTCTGTCACCACCAAAAAAAACCATAATCTAACTCACATTTAAAAAAATTTTATGGCTCAATGTTACATGCAAATAATTGTGGTTAGCAATTTGATCTGTGATAATGCTTTAATTTCATTATAGTTTACGGAATTCTCAAGAATAGTTTGAGGTCTACATTTATATTATATGAATTCATAACTTGTTATTTTATAAAAAATAATCATAATAATGACCTTCTGGTGTATAATTCTAGCCAACTGATAGTATTCTTTTAGATATCTGGTAGATTCCATATTTTTGCAGCCTGCTGTGAAATGTTTCTCTTTTTTCAAAATTGCCCTTCACTTCTGTATATTTACATTTCCACTCAGTTATTCTCTTTTGTTTCTATGATGTGACTTACCAATAGGGAATAGTTTTTCTATTCTGCCAGTTTTTTCTGCTGTGTAGGTCTTAAATTCTACTTCCACAAGTCTTGATTTCTCTTTTAAACTATTCAGAAACATCCCACTTTAAAGAATACAGATTCTTCTATTTCATCAAATATTATTTAATTTTTTGTTCTGTAATATTTATTCATAGATGCTTGTAGTTATTTAGCTGATCTGGAGGCAATATTCCCTTTTATTATTAATATCTTCTATGTTATCATCTAGATTAATATCATCCCTGCTAATTTATCTACTTTTGCTCAAGGTTTTTAATTGAGTTTTCTTCCTCCTGAGACCTCTGGTAATTACTTTTTAAAAAATCTTACATTTCCCTATTGCTCACTTTTTGATTCCTTCCTTATGGGCGGTGATGGACCTCAAAGTTGTCTTAGCCTTCACCTACGCTGATAATTCATGTTTCAATGGCCTTCATCGCTGCCTGAAGTGATATCTGGGGTGGGGGCAGAATTGATCCCAGATCGATGCTGGGTTCTTTCCCTCAGGCCTGGGGAAGTGCCATGGCCACCCACAGGAATCCTGCTCCATGTTCTTTTGTTCCTCAGTTCTCTGGCTGAGCTTTGTTGCATCACAGAGCTAGTTTCTGCCTTTTGGTTTTCTTTGGCTTAGGAAGGAGGGAGTGTTTAGATAGCCCTAACAGAGTGTGGCAGATAGTGAGAGAATGGGTTACATAGTAAACCTCTTAGGGGTTAAGGATTTTCTCAGCTCTATGTTCATCAAATTATTACATCTTTAGAGCACTCGGTGGCCATATGGTCGTTTAAAATTGCTGTTAACTATTGTTTCAATTTTATTGGGTGATGTTTGAGAGAGCATGAGGATTCTAGTCCTCCATCTTGTTGGTCACACAACCTGGAAGTCACCCGCTGTGATGTGTTGCATGGTTTCCACCATTACATTGTATAATCTGAATAAATTAAGAAGTTTTGGTTCTTTATGGATAATGGTGGTAATGATCTGATCCTGGATAAGTTATGCACAAATTTATCTGACTCAGCCATGTGTTCTATACAGCTTTGTTGATATGTTGTTAGTTAAGTTCATGCAGATGTCACAAAGATTTAAGTGCTTATTATATGTCTAGCACTGTTCTAAGCACTAGGGAGACAAATAAAAGCAAAAAGAAAGACTTTTCTTGTCCTCCTGGAGATTCTAATGGGGGAGAAATGGAATACACAAGGAAGCTAAGGGAGGGATGGGTGGGAAAGGCAGGGGATGGTGTTAGAAGCTCTAAAAGATTTGTTCAGGGTCACTCAGCTAGAAGTATCCAAAGCCAGATTTGAACTCAAGTTTTCCTGATTCCAGGCCCAGGACTCTCCACTGCTCCATCTAGCTGTTTTCTTTTTCCTTTACTATTTCTTTATGAGGCAATTAATTAAGTCTGTTCCAAAAGTATTTCTTTAAACTATAAACTTTATATGTGTGTGTGTGTGTTCTCAAAATGTAATTCTTTCCCTCATTGTTAAGGGAGAGTTAATCTTCCAATAAATGCCTTGGAGGTGACATGTGCTATATGGGTTTTTGTTTGGATACCTTCTAAATCCAATATTATCCATTTTATTATTCCAAAAGTACAATTTGAGATTGATATTGCATAGGTATTGCTTCCTGTAAGCTTTGTCTTCAGGATGTCAATCAATCTCTTCACATCCTAAGCCTCGGCTTTTTCATTAATAGCCTTGAGTTTCATTAATAGCCTTGTCTTGCCTAGGAAATATCAAAATATCTATGGGTTCTGCCTTCATTCGTTGGTCAAGTCACTTAAACTTTTTTGCCTCAATTTTCTCATCTGTAAAATGATCTGGAGAAGGAAATGGCAAACCACTCCTGTATCTTTGCCAAGAAAACCCCAAATGGGGTCATATAGAGTAGAGAGGACTGGAACAACTTCAACAACATCACTACTAGCCAGAGAAAATTAGGCAAGAACTTAAGACCAACTTGGACATATTTGGAGCTCGAGTGAATGATTCCTCCTTGTTACTTACTGCCTCTGGAGTGGCTAAAAAGAGTGGCTAAAAAGCCCCAAATCTTCAGTCTTTCTTCTTCCTCAGTGCATATTTAAAATTTTATACTTTTCAAGTCTAAATGGCATTTTGGTATCATGGGAGAAAGTTTCCATGAGATGAAGTAACTGTTATAATATGCTTTTCATGGGAGACTACCTTAGTATTATTCATTTACATCAAGTAATTAAACTAATGTTTTGATACAACTCCTTATTTTGATGTAAAAGCCATACTCAGTTCTATTCAGAAGCAATGATGATGGATTTTATGCTATTTAGGATCAGAATGGACTTTTATTACATATAATCTTTTTATTAATTGTTTCTTGATGTTTCTGAGTTTGATGCTGTTTCAAACAGAGAACAGGCATTATTGTTGAGAGGAACCATCATCAGTCATACTCACAACTTGACCTGCTAAGTGCCTAACCTGATAAGACTTGAACTATTAATCTGTGTAGATGACTTCCCAGATGTTTAGTGAACTTTATTTGTATATAACTAAGTTCTTGCTGAACATTACCACCTGAATATCCTGTTAGTTGTCTCAGACTTAAGATATCCAACATGGAAATCATTTTTCTCCCCAAACCTATATTTCCTTTAGACTTTTCTATTTTTATTGAAGGCATACCTCTGGTTTTTTGTTCTTCCTTATCCCTCAATTCCCAAACCTTGCCAATTCTTGCCAACTCTACCTCTACCTTTTACAGTCATCCGCTTCTCCCCATGAGAATAGATTGTAACCTTGTTCAAGGCCTCATTACTTCTTGCCTAGATTTTTGCAATAACTTCTTAAATGATCCGTACTTCTAGCATCTTCCTTTTCTACTCCGTCCTTTACACAGGTACCAAACTGATATTACTAAAAACAGAGGTTTGACTTTGTCACTCTTAGTGCAAAAATCTTCAAAAATTCCCTGTTTCCTCTAAGAATCTTCAGTCTGGCATTTAATGCTCCTCACAGTATGACTTCCACCTATCTTTTCAGTCTTATTTCATGTTGTTCCCATTCACAGATTCTCCATTCCAGACAAACTGGCCTAAGAGCTGTACTCAGCTCAACATCTCATTTCCTGTCTGGAACTTTACTCAGGGAGTCCCCCATGTTCCTCAAGGACCTCTACCGTTTAGAATCCTTGGTACCACTTCCTATGTGAGACCTTTATCATTCCATATGAAAGTCTTGTGCCATTCCAATTGTTACCTATCCCTCTCTACTCTTATGTCATTGAGCATACTATATATGCTCTTATCCAAGTTCTTTGTGGAAATCTTTTAAAAATACAGAGCCAAACACTCATCCCTGTAGTGCTCTATTAGAGGATTCCTTGCAAGGTGACATTGAACCTTTAATGACCATTCTCAGGGTCCAGTCATCCAACCAGTTCTAAAAGTTTCCCTTTCTTAGTGTTCCCAAAATATTAATAATGATGTCTATAATTTTGTGAGGAATCAAAGTCAAGCTTTTTAATCTGTGGTTTCCCAGACTCTGTTTTCTTTATTTTTGTGAAAATTGGGACATTTTTCCTCATCCTATTGTGCCTTATCTCTTCCATCTTTTAATAGACATCGGCAGTGACTTAGTAGTCACATCGGTCAAGTGAGCCTTCTCAGGAGCACCTGATGAGCTGAACTCTTCAAAGGTACTCAAGGGATGTTTTACATCTTCTTTGATCATTTCAGTTGTTAACTCTTGGTCAACTATTTTTGTTCACTCCTTTCTTGGCAGAAAAAAAATAAGAAACGGAATGTCTAGTAATAGTTGAAATGACTTTACCTCTTCCCTTTCAATGTTGTCATTATCATCGTTCCATCTACTCCAGGAAGTGGTCCTGTTACTTCTTTGGTAGTCCTTTCTTTTCCAGTAAAGCTAAAAAATGAAGCAAAACATATAAGTTGCTTTAAAAGATTACTGCTTTTCTTCCCCAACTTAACTTGGTTTTCCTGAGCCTTCAAAATTGTGTTCTGAGAGTGTCATTTCTCTAACTTCCTATGTAGAATTTGAATCTATTGAATCCTACCTATCCTTTCTCTGAATTCCATTGAAAATTGTTTTCCCCAAATCTTGGTCACATATCAGAACATTTCTGGCTTTTCTCTTCTTTACTCCAAACTCAAAGACGAAGTGTTTCTTCCCTCACCTAGATTTCTCCTCATTTTTGCCCCAGTACCAGATCATTCCTGGATTAGTAAAAATCAGAAAAAACAGGATCAATAAAAAAAAATCAATAAAAACCAGAAGTTCTTCTCAATTGTTTCTCTGTGTCTTTAATAATGAAATTATCATTATAATAAAATTATGATTAAGACAATCAAGAAATTGTTAATTACTCTGAATAAAAATATATGCAGGTCATATTTTTTTAAGTTTAATCTACATTATTGACATTCCCCGCCCATCAATTTCTTACATACACAATCAACAGAATAAATCAAGACTTGATTTGTAGTATTTCCTAATTTTCAAAGTATAAATATACACACTAAAAATTTAACAATTAGCTTTTAAGACTCGGTGAGATCTGGCTCCCACACACCCCCATTAACTTCACATTTCCCAACATCCTTTTAATTATCTTTCCCCCATTCTCTCATGGGGTTTATTCTTCTAGAACCAAATTCTAATCATGAGTCTCATCCCACCAAGATTCAGTGATACCATGCAAGGTTAATTTTTTCTCCTTGAATTATGAGCAGTAGGTCACCCTCCTTGTTATCCATGTGTAGTCCAGACATCTGGGTTTCATTGTTATTTTTTTTCTTATATATGGTTAGTGCTTAATAAATACTTCTTGACTTGGGTATTTTCTCCTATGAATTTTTGGGGATTTCTGAAGCTATTCTTCTTTCTATACTGCAGTTAATTCTTCTCATATATAATTTGATGAATATATGCAAAGAATTTTCTTCTCCCTGTTGTCCCCTTTTAGTTTAGAGCAGTTTTGATTGAATCTGTTCAGATTTTGGACAAGTGCACTTTATTAGTCCTTATTAAGTGCCTTTCATTACTACCCAGGAGCCTGTCACTCCTATATTTAAAGCTGCAATCTAGAAATCTGAATTCTATCTTTGACCACATACACTTTACCTTTCTGTCCTGAAGCCTCACTTTCAATCAGCATTGTTGCTGAAAACACCGCATGCCATCCTGCAGGTTTTCAGCTTGTTGCACAAGACTCCATAGCTTTCTTGATTCCTCTTGGTCATGTTATGGGTACCTGAGCAGGTCACCACAAATGGTGAGTTGGCATCCAATCTTCCAAGTCTCAGAAGAGTCTCCATCATTCTAGTCTACACCCTTAGATGAGAAAGCATACCTTTCTCAGAGTGTGAACTCCCTGAGAGTAAAAATTATCAGTCATTAGTGAATACCTAGCAAAGTCCTTGGCACATAGTAGGCACTTGATAAATGCTTGTTTTACTGATCTGTTCAACAAAAATTCAAGTCTTAGTAGGGAGTCTCCAACCACTTCTTCTAATACTTACTGGTTTTCCTCTTGCCCAAATGCCCCTGTGTATCCACATAATTTTCCCTCAAAGTAGAAAGAGCTTCTTTCTCGGAGCACTCAGTTCTCTCCCTCTCCTCCCTCTCCTCCCTCCTCCTCTTCTCTCTCTCTCTCTCTCTCTCTCTCTCTCTCTCTCTCTCTCTCTCTCTCTCTCTCTCTCTCTCTCTCTCTCTCTCTCTCTCACAAACACACACACACAGCCTGATATCTGTTACTTAATCCTAAGTGTTAGTTTATTTTCATACCTTTATTTATCCTTCTATTCTCAGTTTCTCTTCATATTCCTTTCCTGCTTTATTTTCACACTAGGACTCCTCTCTGGTTTTTTAAGTAATACTGTTCTCCCTGATAAACTAGAGAGAGCAGATCAGCATTCTTTCAACTTCCTCTGTCTTTTTGTTCTAGGAGAGATGGGCTCTCTGAGCATTGAGGTCAGCCACTAGACTGTAGCAGAAATACTAATGTCTTGCCCTCCTTGCAGGCCCCCACAAACTTTTTTCAGCTTTCCTTAAATTTCCTGCTAGAAGTGAGTTTCAAGGACTTTGTTGCTCTTACTGGCAGCTCCCCTTCTTCTTCAGACATCCTACTTCTAAGTTCTCTGAGAGCTGAGGGATGGAACCTTGATTCACTAACTCTTTCGCAAACCTTGGAGAGTCTTCAGACTGTGAAGGCTTCAAACATTGGACTGGGAGTCTGCATGTGGTTAACTGATAAATAACCTGAGAATAACAGCCCCCTATCCTCCTTTTAAGAGACAGTTGGCACAAATATCAACCATATTTTACAAAAGAGAAAAACCAAGTCTCAGAGAAAGGAAATTTCTTGCCTGTAGTACCAGAGCTAGTATCTGAGGCAGCATTTCAACTGGTTTCCCCATTCCAAGTTCTTGGATCTAAATCTTTCCCTCTTTCTGGGTCTGCTGCTGAGTGCAGAAGAGCTCACGCAATATGTGGTGAACCATTAAGGAGTGAATTTTTTTTCAATCCCATCAACTCATGAAGAACCATCTACTGATGGGTAGGAAGGGTTGAGATCTGCATCAGGGGAGGGAATCCTCATACCAATAAAATTACATATCCTTGAATTGCTGAAATAAGTAACAAATTATCTTGTGCTACTTTGCATTTCTGTAATTTCATTAAAAATATTTTAGTACTTTTCAATCTTTTAATGTTTTAAACAATTTCAAATTTAGACATACACACAATACTTTCACTCTTCAGATAGCATTGGCCAGTAAAGCCAAATGAGTTTGAAGTGATTTGTTTAAAAGTCCTATAGAAAGGTTAATATTTCCTTTTATCTTATAATGAAAAGAATCAAAATAACCTATAGAAAGAGGACAGTAAGTAGCTTTAGTTTTCTCACCTGCAAAATGAAAAGGATTATGGTCTGCAAAATCCTTTTTTATTGGATTTTTCTCTAAATTCTATGACTATAAACCCCTTAAGAACAGGGTCAGTATCATAGCTATCTTTGTATTTCCAGTGCTGAGAGTGGTTTAATAAGTGTTTGTTGAAATCACTGATTGGGTTATTTTATATAATTGTGTCTTATCTCATTTCAGAAACTCACCAGTGAGCGAGATAGTCTTCAAAAAGATTACGAAGACCTAAAACGAAAATGTGATGGCATAAAATCTCGGAACAAAGTGTTGTCCAATGAAATTAAAACACTTAAGAGCCAAATTGCAACCCTGATTGAGAAAGGCAAACATGATGATGAGCTCATAGATGCTCTAATGGTATAACTTTCAGCAACATGTGGTGATCTTACGGGCCCACACTTTTCCCAAAATGTACTAAGGGCAAAAGGACCCTCATCCTGGGAAGGACATCACCCTGCTGCTACCATTCATCCAGCGGTCACTAGGGGGCTTAATGAAGCATTTGTAAGGGATTTTATCTGGGAGATTACTGCTTTAGGCAGACTTTGAACGAGATATACTCTTTTGAATTCCTTCCATTTCAGAGCTTTGAAGATATATGACAATGTATTTGCAATCTCAAAATCTTTATGTTTCCTAAAAAATAGATATTTTAGAGAGGGAAAACTCATTGAGGCATAGAATAAGTGGGAATTACATGATGGAATTGATAAGACTTGAGCTGACCTGAAAAGATGAATAAAAGTTTGAATAAACAGAAGGGAGAGAAAGGATCTATTAGCTTAGGTGAAGGCACAGATGAAGGAGGCAATGCACAAGACTCATTTGAAGGGACAAAGGAAAGTAATAAAAACTACTTGTGGGACCCTTAGGAAGACCCAACCTTCTAATGTCAGAATTAGAATCTAAAAAGATTTGGACTGGAATGATAGATTGAAATTAGGAAGATGAAAATAGAAATAAATATTAGGTCCCCAAAATTGGGAGTGGAGTCCAAAAATCACCTACAGAAATACAGGATAGAGAGAAGTAACTAAAAATGGTTTATGTCAAAAAAAGGTCTACAAGATTTTAATGACCTACAAGCTCCATACAAGTCAGTAGTCTAACATGGTAACCCCAAAGCTTCTACAGTCTTAGGTTGCATGAATTGAAGCCCTACATCCAGAATGAGCGAGGGGATAATCACATTGTCCCCCACCTGTAGCTTGGGCTACATCTGGCATGTTGTATACAGTTTGAGATATAACATTTTATGTTTTCTATTTGGAATGTGTATATGGGAGAGCTATTATGATGATGAGAAGCTTAGAGATGGTGTCATTGAAAGATAGCTTAAAGGAAGCCCAGAAGAGAGGAGATTTGGGGTTAGGGGTTGGAGGGATTATGCTGCTTTTCTGACATCTCCAGTGCCAGCAGGTGGGAAGGGATCTAGATTTATTCTGCTTGGTCCCAGAAAACATGACTTGCAATGACATGGAAAAGATACAGAAAAACTTGTTTTGGCTCAGTGGAATTAGAAATGAAAGGTCAGGTGTTCCCTATCCCTACAAATCTTCAAGCAGATATTAAATGACTATTTGTCGGGACACAGTCCTGCTTCAGGTGCTTATTGGCTGAGATGTTCCCCAATATCCCTTCTTCCTCTGAGAGTCTGAGAGATACAGAATGATGATCTCTAATGAGTGGTTGTTTGTTTGTTTGTTTGTTTTTAATCTCCCCAGAGCCAGCTAAAGCAGCTGCAAGATATCTTAAGTAAACTTAGCCACCAGGATGAAAGGGCCAAGGAGACTCAGCAGAATTTGGACCAACAGCTAAGCATAGAGGCTCAAAAAAACAGCTGTATTATAGCTCAGCTCAGGAATATGGTGGCTGAAAGAGAGGCCAAAGTCCGGGAGCTGGAAGAAGAAATTGGTCACCTCACTCTTCAGGTAAAAGTGTAGTATGAGCATCTGCAAGCCACGTCCTTAAGAACTTTTTGCAAGTGATAATTCACTTTGGTGGTTTATTATTATTTACTATTATTGATGGGCAGGAATAGCAGCTATGTCATGGGAGTACATGGAACAAACAGAAGACAAGAGAAATGAGGTTTAAGTCTCTCTTTGTCACCATTGAACTGTGTGACTTCATGGGCTAAATCACCCTTCTAGGGTTCTACTTTCTTACAGATTCCTTAGATCAGTTTGTCTGGAGCCTCCATCTCAGATTCCTTCGAATGTAGATGGTTAAAAGCTCAAAGCTACATTGAAAAGTTATCAACATAACCTCATTTTACAGATGAGAACATCGAGGTCCACAGAAGTGGACTATCTTGGCCAAGGTCCCAAAGGGAAAAAGCACGATTTTGAACCCTGGTCCCTTGACTCCAAATGTGGTGCTCTATTGTTATACCATGTCATCATCTCTTGGCAAAGCATGGAGAGAGGATAGTAGAAGGTCATCTTAGAGACTTCCTGGTCAGGGCTTCATACCTATTAATAAATACATCATTCCAGTCTTGAGTATGAGTTGGAGATATCTTCACTGGGGTTGCTTCTCAGAGAGCATTTTAGATTCCTCTCCCCTGAATTTTTCTTTGTCAGGATTTCACTTTTGCCTCATTACATTGTTTTATCATGGTAATTTGTGAGCATGCTACAGTAGCCATAGTCAATATTTTTATTATATTATTTGGATTTCCAGCACTTGGCACAGGGCTTTACATACAGTAAGTGCTGAATATTTTTTTCTTTCATTTATTCCTTTATTCTAAGCTGTGTGAGATCTGGAACTGTGGCATTTTTTC